>NC_081553.1:82025654-82322596 GCF_963082655.1 Stomoxys calcitrans | reverse complement strand
TAAAAGCAGTTGACCTCGATGTGGAGGAAATGTTACTGCCAGTTGTCAAGAAAAATAGAAAGTGGCTGCAGGAAATCATTGTAGGCTACAACAAGTTAAACAAGGATATCGGAAAGTCGTCCAGTGGGCATGAAGAAGAGGTCCAGGAGCTGCAAAGACGAGTAGAAGAAGCAATTAGCAAAATGGATAAAATTGTGCAAGGGTTTGAGCAGCAAGAAAAAGGAGCCTCAGCCAAAGTGGCAGCTAATCAGGACGCAGAGATAACGCAAGGCAGTGCGGAGAAAAAATTAATGGTAACGCAAGGTGCAGCTGCATTGGCACCTAGCGAACAAACGGCAAATGAGAGTAACACCCAGCCGAGAGATCAGGCAATTAGCAGAGAGCAAGAAAAGCCTGTGTCGAAGCTAAGAAGAAAATTTGAATTGAAGTATAGAACTATTACAAGAAAGCTGGAAGTAATAGAAAGCAGATTGCCAACTGCGAATAAAAGTTATTTAAATATGCAATGGCTGGCGTTGCAATCAGAGTATGGACAACTGGAATCAATAGTGGAAATAATTATTGATGATGATGACGAAGATGATTTAGACATGATTGAAGCTTGGGACTGTATCAGGGAAAGATACGTGGATGTCTGTGTGGAAATTGAAGAACGTGTGGAAACAATGCAAAATACAGGATCAACAAGTTTAATTAGATTGGAAGAGTTAAAAGTGCCCATATTCAGTGGGTATATCAACGATTGGAATTCCTTCAAAGAAATATTTACAAAGTTAGTAGAGGAGGACAGAAGGCTATCGGAAGTCGAAAAATTTTATCGACTTAAAAGTGTGGTGAAAGGTGATGCTGCTCGCTTAATACAACATCTTCAAGTGACAGGGGAGAACTACAGTGCGGCATGGAAGATACTGGAGCAGAGATACGATAACCGGCGGCTGTTATTCTGCACATTGTTTGACAAGATCATCGACCACGGCATAATAAATATTCAGTATAGCAACAGTATAAAGCAGCTATTGGATACGGCTACGGAATCATTACATGCATTGAAAGCTATGGGAATGAAGGTAAACGAGGCAGATCCATTCATTGCTCGGATCCTTATTAGAAAGCTAGATAAGGAAGGATTGCTGAAATATGAGCAATGGGTCCAGAAATCAAAAGAAGTCCAAAGGCTAGAGGATGTCCTGTCTTTTCTGGAGCAGCAATACTTGGCTTTGGAAGCGGTATACAGCAAAAAAGGAAACACGCATCAAAGAGCAAAAACAACACAGTCATACCAAACAACTCAACGATCGTGCGCATTTTGTCAAGCATCAGGACATGGGTTAAAAGAGTGCTACAAATTTTTGAAACTGCAACCAGCTGAAAAAGGTGCGTGGGCACAAAAAATGAAAATGTGCAAAATTTGTTTGAGTCACCCGTCGGAAAAGAAATGCTTCAAATTTAACACCAAGTGCGAAAAGTGCGGCGGAAAACATATTACTATGCTTCACGTCGAAGGAAACAAAACGCAGGAAACTCAGAGATCAAACTCCAAAGCTCAATTAATCATGGAAGGCAATGCTGTCACTCTGTTGGCAACAGCACAAATACGAGTAAAGGCTGCAAGTGGTGAGCAAATTTTAATGAGAGCCTTAATCGATCAAGGTTCTCAACGCACTTCAATATCGGAAGAGGCAGCCCAAATACTGAGGTTACCCAGAAAGAAGTTAGTTACAGATTTAGTGGGTCTGGGTAACACGACAGTCGGCAGATCAAAAGCCATCATGCAAATTGAAATCAAACCACGGTTTGAGAGCGATGCGGTTCATGTTATAGATGCTATGGTGTTGTCAACATTATCTTCAGCGCAACCTGATAGAAATTTGAACGTCAGTGTGGAGAGCTGGCGAAATTACTGTTTGGCTGATCCGCTGTTCTATAAGTCCGATAGAATTGACTTATTAATTGGTGCAGATTTATATCATGAAATCATTCAAGAAGGGGTAGTCAAAATTGGCTCTTTGTCTGGACAAGAGACGTCACTTGGTCTCATAATCTGTGGTTGCGTTTGCGGACATGAATCTGGAAATGCCGTGATGGCGGTTACGAAAGAGCTGGAAAGATTTTGGGAGATGGAGGAAGTATGTGAAGATGACGACGTCAAGGAAGATCGATGCGAGCAGCTCTTTACAACAACAACAACAATAAATGAGGATAAGAGATTGGTGGTGAGATTGCCGTTTAAGGAGGATATCGAGTTGGGCGCATCAAGGAAAATGGCGTTAGCACGTTTTTTAAATCTTGAAAAAAGATTGGAAAAGGATGAAAAGTTACAGAAACAATATTGTGCTTTTATGAAGGAGTATTTGGAGATGGGGCATATGAAAAAGGTCTCAAGAAGAAATAGTGGAAAGTACTATTTACCACATCAAGCGGTGATAAGAGAAAGCCATCTTACAACAAAAGTTCGGGTGGTATTTGATGCTTCAGCCAAGACATCGAATGGTAAAAGCTTAAACGACGTACTTGAAATTGGTCCAAAACTACAACAAGATATATTTCAAATTCTATTGAAATGGCGATTATGGAGATTTGTCTTG
Organism: Stomoxys calcitrans; assembly: GCF_963082655.1. NCBI lineage: Eukaryota > Metazoa > Arthropoda > Insecta > Diptera > Muscidae > Stomoxys > Stomoxys calcitrans. The sequence continues at coordinate 82,320,011 of NC_081553.1, read as the reverse complement.
GTAGCGGATGTGGAGAAAATGTATCGACAAGTGTTAGTAGCAGATAAAGATCAGTCATACCAATGCATATTGTGGCGCGAGAATAAACATATGCCAATTGAGGAGTTTGCGCTAACGACTGTTACCTACGGAACAGCATGTGCTCCATTTCTGGCAAAACGAGCTCTAATTGAAATTGGAAAAGAGTGCAGCGAACGGAATCCAAAGATTCAAGCCATCATAGAAAATGATTTTTACATGGATGATTTGATGACAGGTGCTGATTCAGTACAGGAATGCATTGGAATTCATCATGACATCAGCCAACAATTGGATAAGTTTGGTTTCAAGCTGCGTAAATGGATGTCTAATGAAAATGACATATTGGAAGCAATACCAAATGTTGGCGAAAATGAAGTCATTAGGATTGAGGAAGGCGAAACAATGAAAACGTTGGGTGTTCAATGGGATCCCCATACAGATAATTTTGCTTTCTATTTTCAGATCATTGAAGATAACAAGTTGACTAAGCGGAAGGCGCTTTCCACACTGGCCAAGATATATGATCCTTTGGGTTGGCTGGCTCCTGTAACCATTCTAGCCAAGCTATTCATTCAGCGACTATGGGTAATGGATATGGCATGGGACGACCAGTTAAGCTCTGAGATGATAAAGGAATGGGATGTCATCATGAGGAAATTGCCCGACTTAGCAGAAATCCGAATACCGCGTTGGTTGTCTACCTCATCACTAATGGAAATAGAACTGCATGGTTTTGCTGATGCTTCGGAAAAGGCGTACGCAGCTGTCATATACATCCGGGCCGCAAACAAAGTTACGTTGGTAGCAGCAAAATCTAAGGTAAACCCAGTGAAAAATAGGAAAACACTGCCAAAACTTGAATTGTGTGCAGCGCATCTGTTGGCTAAATTGATGCTTAATGTGGAAAAGTTAATAGTCCAAAAACAACAGAAATATTTATGGAGCGATTCAACTATTGCTCTAGCATGGATCGCAAAGGCTGAAAATATTAAAGACAAATTTGTTCGGGTTAGAGTAGAGGAAATTAAGAAGTCTGTTCCTGGTGCCGTATGGGGTCATGTGCGATCCAAGGAGAATCCAGCGGATGCTGCATCAAGAGGGATGAAGCCAGAGCTGCTAAAAGGAGATGAGTTATGGTGGAGTGGTCCACATTGGCTGCTGGAGAAAAACAATTGGCCCATATCGACGGTTCAACCCTTTGTTGGAGTTCTAAAGGAAAATAAACAGGAAGACGATGTCATCATGCAGTTAATTACGAGGATTTCTAGCTACAAAAAACTCATAAGAATTATAGCATATGTGCGAAGATTTATTGAACGTGCTCAGCGTAAACCAGGAAAAAATGAATTAACTGCGGAAGAAATAAACGAGGCAGAGCAATTAATAATTACGAGCGTGCAGGCAAACCAATTTTCGTTAGAGATTTCGTGTCTAAGGAATGGCAGCGAAGTACCGACGAGGAGCAAGATATGTGGACTAACACCGTTCATTGATGCAGCTGGAGTGTTGAGAGTTGGAGGCAGGCTGGAGAATTCTGGTTTAAGCTTCAACAGAAAGCATCCAATTCTATTGGGGAAAGGTTGTCTGGTGGATCGAATAATTGATGGCATCCATACAGAAACGCTACATGGAGGTGCGAAACTCATGGAAAATGAACTACGCAGCAGATATTGGGTGATTGGTGCCAAAAATGCCATCAAGAGAGCAGTTCGGTCATGCGTCAAATGTTTGCGTTATAGGCGAGAAACTGCGGCTCAATTAATGGGTAACCTACCAGAAAGCAGAGTTTGTGTGTCTCATCCATTTGATCACACAGGAATTGATTATGCAGGTCCTATTCAAATGAAGGTGTCTAAAGGAAGAGGACAGCGAGCTTACAAAGGATACATAGCTGTATTTGTTTGTATGGCAACCAAAGCATTACATTTGGAGGCAGTCAGCGATCTAACAACAGAAGCGTTTTTGGCTGCGCTACGGCGATTCTTCAGTAGAAGAGGAAAAAGTAGCCATATATATTCGGACAATGGCACTAATTTCGTGGGAGCGGCAAGACATCTGGATAAAGAGTTCGTCAAAGCGGTGCAGCAAAATTCAGACGTGGCTCATATATTAGCATCTGAGCGAATACAGTGGCACTTTATTCCGCCCGGAGCTCCTCACTTCGGAGGATTGTGGGAGGCTGCCGTGAAGTCTGTGAAGCACCATTTGAGACGGGTTGTTGGTGAAACGAAATTAACGTATGAGGAAATGGCAACGTTTTTGTCGCAGATAGAAGCTGTTCTCAACTCTCGTCCCTTGTGTCCACTCAGTGAGGACAACTGCGAGATTTTAACGCCAGGACACTTTGTAGTCGGAAGACCATTGCTAAGTATTCCAGAAAGAGGCGTGGAGAATAAACTGGGATCTTTAGACAGGTGGAAAATAATTCAAAGAATGCGGGATGATTTCTGGAAACAGTGGCGCAATGACTATCTGAGTAGTCTTCAGCAGAGAGTAAAATGGAAAACTCCAGTACCAAATATCAAGGTTGGACAGATGGTGATAGTGAGGGATGAAAATACTGCTCCTGGAAGGTGGCCTTTGGGAAGTATTGCGGAAGTACATAAAGGCAAAGATGGAAAGGTTCGAGTCGCTACAGTAAAGGTCGCTAAACAAAAGGGGTTGTTAAAACGGCCCATACACAAGTTATGCCCGCTGGAGATATTCGCTAATGGTGGTGAAAAGGAAGCCGACATTGAAGTGTCGCAGACATATATTTGCAAATTACCTCAAAAAAGAAAAATAAACGTAGCAATGATGTTATGGATGATCATGGCAATGATGGCAAGTGTTCAATCGATGTCAACCTCAATTACCGGCGGTGCGATAAAAGAATTGGGAAATGACACAATCATTTATATGGATAAAATTGGCAGAATCAACCGAGTAACATCGTCATGGAACCTTATGACATATTTCGATCTGCACGGGTATTTTATCACGGTGAATCATCTGGATAAGGGTCTAGAAGCGTGTAAATCATTATGTGTTCGGCTGAGATCGTTCGAGCAGCAGTGCGACACGCAGATGGATATTATGACGAACAGACTGAACACTATAGATGAGAACCACTTGTTACTCTCACACAAAAAACGTCAACGAAATAAAAGGGCTCCTTTAGAGTTTGTTGGGTCTCTTTTCCACATTCTTTTCGGAGTAATGGATGCGGACGACAGAGAGAGTATGGAAGCAAATATGAAAAATGTACTTGAAAATCAGCACAACTTGAAATATTTGGCTGAGAAGCAAACGTCTGTGGTGGAAGCAACGCTTAATGTGCTGAAAAAGACCACGGATGAAATAAATGGACAGTTTAAAGAGCTGAATGAGAAGGTGCAAAACATAAGTCAGATGCTGAACACTGACTATTCCCTCTTCAAAAAGGCGATGGACTTCTTCGCGGTAGCCGATCAACTTAGCAGCTTGTTTACTGAAGTGGAACATATTCAAGCCAGGGTAATTGGCTTATTAATTGACATCAACCATGGAAAAGTAAATCCAAATTTAGTACGGCCAAACCAGTTGCAGGCAGAGGTGATGAAAATAAAGGATCAGCTACCTAAAGGACTAAGGTTGCCTGGTGAGAAGGACAATGTGTTGCAGGCAATATACAAGGTGATGACGGCGCATGGTCTGCTGGTGGAAGAAAAATTAGTGATTGACGTGCAGATTCCCTTGGTAGAAAAATCATCAGCAGAAATATTCCGCGTCGTACCACTGCCGATGGTGAGAAACGGAACCGCAATGGTAGCAGCTTTAAGACAGCAGTTCCTGGCCTACAACTATGAAATGGATGCTTATCATCTACTGTCGCAGTCATTGATGAACCAATGTCAGCTAACTGGTGAAGATGAATTTCTTTGCAGAGGCAACTGGGCCTGGGAAGACGCCAACGATCATTCATGTGAGCTAGCAGCGCTTAAGCCAACAAGTAAATATGGCTGCCAGTTTTTGAAGACTCAGAACAGGAATTTTTGGATTGAGCTGAAGACAAGAGGGTCATGGTTGTTTAAAACTAAAGATCAAGTTTCGGCCCATATTCTATGTGCTGAGCGCACTAAAGGAGTATTTGAATTACCAGGCCTAGGTATCATCACTCTCCAGCCTGGGTGTACTGCTAGGATTGGACGAACCGTATTAACTGCGTCACAAGAAGCAAAAACTGAGATGTCCTATAATTCCACATCATATATCTTGAGAGAGGTGAAGGACATAGCGATGGTGGACGAGCTAAACTACAATAAAATCGATCATTCGTCAACGATTCAAGGATTGGAGGAAGAAATTAAAATGATGAAGGCGAATCCGATCCACCTTAAGGAGCTATCATGGCATCACATCAGTGGTCATATTTCACTAATCTTAATAATATTATTTTTAAGTTATGTAATCTATAAGTATTTAACAAGAGAAAGTAACATAGTTGTTGTTCGTCCTCGGGATGTTTAGATTTTAACATATATATTTGAATTACAGTCCATTTTGCTGAATTTTTACAGTTTATAAGTAGAGCTATTTCATAATTAGTTTTGGCCGCCCGCAGAATGTTTAGATTTCTAAACATTGGATATTAGTTGATGTGTGTCATGGAAATGTTTTAGCCTTGAGAACGAATAGATAAGATACTTTCCATTTTTTGTTTATTTTCATGAGGAACCCTCGTGTTTCCGTATTCCCTCAGTTTAGCTGCACCAAGGCAACCAAAAACCCCACACGAGCTGCTAAGTCAGCGCATTGGACACCTTATTCTAGACACCTTATTCATTTGGTTGCACCCAAACCAACTACTTACAACCATTCATGGGAAACCTTCATGCTCCCGTATTCCCACAAGTAACACGAGCCGCCTATTCAACACCCCACTACAGGTTAATAGCCCAATATTCTACACGGGCCACTGTGTCAGCAAGAAATGCAATGGCAACGTTGGCAGAGCGACAGCGGCGCAACATAATGTGGTGGCTTAGTTTTAAGTAACAGCATTATTGTAAGCTTAGTTTTTAACTCATACTCAATGAATAAAGTTTAATCCATTCATTAAAAATAATTTATATAAGGATGAGATTTTGAAGAAATAAATGAGTATCAAAAAAGTACTCCGGGATTAAACTCGTTTTAGTCAATGCTTGATGTTGCTCGCAGAAGTAATAATGTGTTTTTTTGTACAGTATGAAAGCTCCATATCCCTGCAACAAATACTACAGTTGTCGCTTGAAACAAATAAAAATACTTTACCTTCCTTTCCAACAAACTGGCCAACATTCAACATCAATGTTGTTGTCTTTGTTGTGTACTGGTTGGCTTTTGTCTTAGTTATATTATTTAAAAGCGACTTTGGTAAATAATTCACAAAATAATATTCTTTTATTATTTGAAGTTTGAGACGCACACACAACGACATCTGGCGGCAATTTTCTGAACTGGAAATGCGGCATCTTTAAAAATGACATTTCTTGACATCTGATACAAATAAAATTGGCAACACTTTTTTTGACAAGATACGTGGCTGTGTGTTGGGGGAGAAAAAATAGCAAATCTCATTTTTATTAAAAATATATAACAATTAATAAGCAACAATACTTAGCGTAGTCATAAAAAATATAAACTATCATGAGAAACTTAACGTTGGCAGTCGTGCTAGTAGCTCTAGTGCAACTGATGCACATCGCACAGGCTTTTGTTGTCAATGTCGATGCCCATAGTGAGGAATGCTTTTTCGAGAAAATCGAGGGAGGAACTAAATTTAGTAAGTTTTTGGCTATTTTATATGTCACAATATGTTAAGTAACATAGGTATTTTCTATTCTAGGTGTAACATTTGAAGTTATTGATGGTGGATTTCTGGATATCGATATCAAAGTAACTGGACCTGATCAGGGTATTATGCATCAGAGCGTCAAAGAATCTTCCAGCAGATTAACATTTGCCGCCGTCGCCACAGGTGTTTACACAGTCTGTTTCGATAATTCAAAGAGCAGTATGACACCCAAAATGGTGATGTTCTCCATTGATGTGGGCGAGTCACCACATCGTGCTCCCGGTGCCCCGGGTGAAGATGAGGTTGGTCACACCAAGCTGGAAGACATGATTCGCGAATTGTCGGGCACATTGACCAGTGTTAAGCATGAACAAGAATATATGCATGTAAGTTGTGAACACGATATTTATGTATAATTCCCAACCAATTTTTGTGTGTTTTTTTTAAGGTTCGCGACAAAATCCATCGCTCTGTAAATGAAAGCACAAACTCTCGTGTGGTCTTGTGGTCTACATTTGAGGCTTTGGTTTTGGTTTTAATGACCGTGGGTCAAGTGTACTATTTGAAACGCTTTTTCGAAGTAAAACGTGTTGTGTAGAAGGTCACAAATATCACTGTAGACGTATTAAATTTTACAATTCCATAGCCATTATATTTTTCTTTTTCGGTTCTCATTCGAAACATACTGTTCTAAAACCATTTTTCTATTTTATGTTTATTTAGTAAAACAAAAAATTGTCAAAACCTAAACATAACTCGTTGTTTTCGATAAATATCCAAAAATGTTAACAAAACTTGGAGACTTTCAAAACCTAGTATGAGCAATGCATCGAGTGTAGAAAGCTAGAAATATAATTGCCTTCATCGCTGGTCCTGCGGGACGCATGGGTGACTACCATAGAATGACTTATTCAGACAAAATAAACTCGTTAATTTTGTCGAATGGATACTGATTACAAACCATACACTCATAGGAATGGAGGCAATTGTATTTCCCGCGTTTTAACCTAATGTCCCACAGTCCCAGAATAACATTTACTCGTTGCCTCTGTCGTTCGAGTCGCTATCGCTAAAGTTTGAAAACTGCCAACCTTATAAACACCATAGAAAAAGCTGAAGTTAGCCAATTCAAAACTCTACATATCCTCCATAGAACTTCAGAATGACGAGAGGACTAAGTGCTTGGAATGAATCCAGGCACAGAAAACTGTTTTCACCCTTGGGACGACTATGAACACCACACGAGTTTGTACTCAAAGCTGCGATTTGTGTGGTGTTCATCGCTGTTGTAGTTGTTGTTGTGGAGGTGGTGATCATCGTCAAGTGAGCAAGCTCGTTCCGGTCCAAGGGACCGATTGCAGCGAGAACAGGATGGCAATTGGCTATTTAAAGGCGCCAATAACTCTCCTCATATTGATCATACTAGGCACTCAGTATTTATACAATAGCCGGTGCCGCCCGGCCTCTCACTGAGACTTTACTCTCGATACCGCTGATTGCCCGCGACTACTGTTGCAGCTACTCCACATGGAGTATTCCACTATATGCAACCTGTGGACGAGCCAGTGACCCAAAAGATGCTCGATTGGCTCAAACTGCTGCTTGTTGTTACGCACTCTCTAGAGGACCTTCTCTTCTTGTGACCGGCGCAACATTAAAAACCCATCGTTGCAATGACCAGTCAGGATACCTTCCAGTAGTACGAGGTCATGTTTCATCAGCCCCAGGATAAGTGACATCCTGAATCAATCGGTCATAGGGCTTTAGCCACCCTGCGCAAGCTTATGCCCGATTGTCGTGGTCGTTGTAGAAAACGTTCTCAATCCCAAGAAGCTCGCACAGGGGTCACTTATACCGTAACACAAAGTCCAAAACAAAAGCCTTCTGCGCCGCCTGACTGCTCTCGTATGTGTATCGTGACAGTCCGAATGGGTGTCCGATTCCAAATCGAAATCATTTCCAGTGCTTCAGGACAGCGAAGATCTTCGTCTCTAAGAGGTTACACCCGATCAGAACCCTATTTAATTCCATATTCAATCTGCTTTTGTTCCATTCCTCGAAGTTCCTTCTCCATTTTAGTCTGCGGTCTCGTCTCAAAGAGGTTAGAATCGATCAGAACCCTATTTAATTCCATATTCAATCCGCTTTTGTTCCATTCCTCGAAGTTCATTCTCCATTTTAGTCTGCGGTCTTGAATAATGCTCAGGTACTTGGCCTCCGGAGAGAGCGGCTGCTCTACCACATTCAGGACAGATCCTTTGAAGACACTCAGTTTTCGCTTTCTGGCTAAAATTCGGACTCGGGTATAAAAAGAAGGTCACTTATCATTGAGCTTAAATTTAAATCGGATATCACTCATTTATATATGAGAATTTTACCCCTGTTCCATTATAGCCGGAGGACAGGTTACTGATTTCAGTTTTATTACCTGTGGCCCAACTAACAACTGGTTGTGCCCCAGTTTATATACGTTGTGTAGGACCCAATGGGTTGAGTTGACAGAGGTTGCAGATTAAAAAACCGCCCGATTTCAGGCAGCAGAAAGCACAAGTTCAGGCCTGTTCTACCCTAAGCTTGAATTGCCATATGGCAATACCAAAGTTCTCTCAAACTATGACTACACCGATGACACCAATATCTCGCACTCGACCTCAGGTATACGATTTGAAATATCTTTTTTCAGCGATGGTATGACCTTCTCCTAACTCCTATCCACTCTTCCATCGTGTGTAGTCTCCTAGCCGCTTTGGCTACGTTATACATAATCTGTATGTCCATAGGTTAGACATCTAGAATTGTCTCCAACTAGACAAGTTGTCTGAACCTTTTGTAATGCCCTTGTCCTTACTATTGCAAATGCAAATTTACCCAAGAACATTACATTAAGAAATAGGGGAAAAATTCACGCTTTTTACTGAGTGCTATCCAATTCAAATTTATGCTCAATGATAAGGGGCCTCCTTTTTTTGATAGGCGAGTCTGAACTTCTTTGTGGAGAAGTTTTTTCTTACTATTACTGAGGCGTATGTTCGTGTTGGTCTAACCATGCTACCGTAGAGCCAGAGGACTATCTTCGAAGTCAGGACAAATTTCTTATCTACGGCCTTCTGTTTCGAATACATGTGCCTAAAATCTGTTGAGGAAACGTGGCTTCTTGAATCATCTAATCTTCGTTCTGCTCGTAAACATAGACTCTAGTCTTCTCTGGAGTATAGGTTCCATGTGAGACTTCTACGTATACCGTTGATCACACACAGATCATTGAATAGACAAATATCATACGGAGTAGCTGCAACGGCAGTCGCGGACAATCAGCAGTATCGAGCGGAGAATCTCAGCGAGAGGTCTGGTGGCACGGTCTCTTGCACAAATACTGAGTCCCTATGATGCTCGATATGACAAGGTGAGTTATTGGCGCCTTTATATAACCAATGGCCAGCATGTGCCCGCGCCGATCAGTCCTTTAGACCGGAACGAGCTTGCTCACCTGCAGGAGCTTGACGAGGAACGCCATCTCCACTTGAAAATGTGCTTACGACACCGACAACAACATCAAGTTCCAACAGCAATCTGCGATAAAGTCAAAAGTAGGAACAAGGTACTCAAGTCATTTGCTGGCAGCACTTGCGGTGCAGAAAAATAAACCTTGTTGACCACGTACAAAGCAATAAGCCGGTCTGTGGTAAGTTATGCAGCGCCAGTGTGGTCTCATCAACTTTGTGACACGCAGTGGAATAATATTCAGATCTGTCAGAGTGCCGCCTTCCGAACTGCGACGGGCTGTCTCCTCAGTTCTCATTTGGACCACCTCCATCAGGAGACAAGATAACTACATGCTGTCTAAGCAATACGTTTTGGGCTGTTATCGCAGAAACCATCCAAATCATCATCTTGTTGATAGATATCCACCGCTCAGAAGCCTTAAGGTAGATCTACATGATCTAGAGCGTGAGGTTCAGCACTACAAGAGAGAACCTCTATATTAAGCGGCATATCAAGCAGGTCTAAACAACATTCATGCAGACACGGTAGCAGATGCGATAATTGGCTACCGGGTGAATGTAGTCCTTGGAGAACGACTGCCACCCATTGCACCTGAACAAATCGACCTCCCCCGGAAAACCAGAGTAGTTCTGGCTCAATTACGTTCCGGCAGATGCAGCCGCCTCAATTCCAAAGAGCTAGGATTGATGCCGACGTGCAAGATGTATGTCCCGATTGTAACCAGGGACCGCACGATACACGTCACCTGATCAACTGCCAGGCCAGACCCACTGACTCAGAGCCAGATCCCTCTGAACGCACCCCATTTTAGTCGCAGAGTTCCTGGGTCTTGACACTCAACAGAATCAAGCAGGCGAAAGATAGAACACAATAAACTGCTACAATAACATCAAGTTCCAACGCCTGTAACGACCAACTTACTAAAACAAATACACAGTTTTTTTTAATATTTTTAATAAAACATTTTTTTTTTATTTAAGGGAGGCGTTATGCCTTCATTTAAAAATACTTCATTTGAGTAATTCTAAAATTTCTGTTTATAAAAATAGACAAAATTGTTTTATTTTTAAATTTTTTAGCAAAATTCATTTATTCAATAAAAAAGAGAGATTAATATGAAAAAATTTATTGAAAATATATATTGTGTAAAAAAGTAAAAAATTCAAGTATTCGCTTAAAACCAACGAAAAAGAAAAATTTCAATTCAAGTTAAAATTTTTTGCAATTTAATTTCTAAAGCAAAACAACTGAAGTCATACAACGTAATATACAGGCTGTGAGTTGCTTTTTAGTTGAGAATGGTACCACGTCCACTTTTCGCTGTATGTTTTTGTTATAATTGTCCCAGCAAATCTTTTACTTTCCAATCAAATATCCAATTTTGATTGATTTTAATCTAAGATTGCCGGCCTTTTCTTTCTTTGTGGAGCAGCACCCTTCCCTTGACAAACCAATGTTAAAATCATAAAATTTCAGACAGGATTGAAAGTAAGAGCTTTGCGAAGTAACAACTTTAGTCCTAAGTTGCAATGTTGTAATTTGTCATTTGTAGACACCATTTCTGTCCTAGAAACAAAAGAAATGTTCAAGATTTTCTCCTTTTTGATAATAAGATTTCACCAGCGAAAAGAACACATAGTACCCGTATCCTTTGTAGCAGAATACAAAATGAAGTGTGGTTGGGTTAAATGGAAAATTTGTTAAATTGTCCTACATATCCGTCATTTATCATCAATGGTTTCTTAAATCTACAATAAAGGCACCTGACGGTTTTTTTTGTAAGAAAAATATACCCAAATTATTTTATTTTACAGTTTAGTCCTGGAATTAATGAGCTGTAAAGAGTATATTGCAATTTATTTTTAGATATGTAAAAAAATAGATTTTTTCTCTAAATATACCTCATTTATGGTATAAAGCTAATGGAGGGTTGCGATTTCTAAAAAAAAATAATAAATTAAATTACGATTTCATATACTTTTTTGTTGATTTTTGTTATGTTATAAGGGCTATTATGATAAATAAAAACTGCAAACTAGTTTTGGCATTGCTTCGTGAATTCAATTGTCTATACATGCCTAGTGCAGCTATAATGTTAATTATATATTTTACAAAAATATATGTACTATGAAGAGCTTAAGATAAAGTCAAAAAGTATTAAAATGAAATGAAATGCAAAAGGAATTAACAAGTAATGATAATGGATATGTGTGTCGGATCTTAAAAACAAAAGAAAACTAAAAACAATTCAATATCCTTGGAATCAGTCGATGTGGTCTACAGATAGAATAACTTATCGGATAATTCTTCGGCTGGAGCTCTTCTCATATTCTGGCCCACCAAATAGGCCATTTTGTGGGCATACTGGCAGCATGCTGGTATCCGTATGGTGCCTGGCCAGTTGTAGTACATGAAACATAGTTTGTAGCTCAGTCGTTGTAGAATGTCAGGACTGTAGGCCGAATCATCCCTCAAGACCACATAGTGAGTGGGTGAGACAGTGCCCTGACGCACGGATTGTGAAACCAAAAAGAAATCATAGTACTTGGCGCGCGTAATGGTGGAGTCCACCACCGTGCCCGCAGCTGGATTATTTATGTTGCCTCCAATTACCGAGAAATAGCGGGTATTTATGCGTTTTTGGGTAACAATAAAGGTGATTTTGATTTTAATCTTTAGCATGCGTTCACTGGCCAGTTCAAATTGTGGTATCTCATAGCTTTCACACAATGCTAGTTGACCATCGCCCACGCCGTCACGATAGATGATTACACTATCCGGAAATCTTTGGTTTTGCTTGTGATAGGCCTGTAGGGCCGCTACAAAGGACGAACAGAGGCCACCTACTATTTCCTCGCGCTTTGTCTGCATAACCGCTCTGCTGTACCACTTGGTGTACGAATCGTTGAGAGATCCCACAAAGGCAGCCACAGAATTTCCCTTTTGTGCTGGATCATGATACGAATCAATGCCACATATCATGACACTGCGAAATGGTATCTTCACCGACCACAATGAGCCGCCCAGCTTACAATTCATTTGTAGGATTATCTTCTGCACAATCGAACGATTCTTCGATTCATTGGACAGGGTGCGTGAGTTTACAACTTGCGAGGGCACCGGCATTTCGGCACAACATATTTTCTTGATGGCATTATAACGATCTTCACGATTTGTGGGCGAGATGCAGACTATAATTTGGGTCTCCTGTTTTATGTGTTCGCGCAGCGCATTGACAAAGGCATCTACACGATCGCTGTTTAAAACCACTAACTTTGGCTTTTGTACTTTCATGCCCAGTGAACGCGAACACTTATCCACATGATCCAAAAATGACTGCGCCGTTTTGCTGTCATTTTTGCAATGCATCAATATCCAGTTGTGCAAATTAACCACATCCAGCAACTCATTGGAAGTGGCATACTTTGCAAAATCTGCATGGGGACCCGAATCAAATGCCTTTGTACTAAAATAGATTTTTTCTTCGCCGAATTCACGGCCAGTAACACACTCATAGGATTGCTTTAGCGTTAATCCCCAGTCCTTGAGTATCTGTTTGGCCTCGGGCGAATTATTGATATTCGTGTAAAACTTTTCCAATGCTTGCAGTCGCTGATTGGGTGAGACTCGTGTGAAAGTGGCTATCTCTCGCATGAGCCTGAAGTCTGATCTCATGTCATCTCGCAGTCCCGTGAGGAAGCAAATTTCAGGCACCAAACAGAATACAATGTCCTCGGTTTGATCGCTATTGGCTTGGCGCTGTTTCTTGATACTTATCAGCAATGGCTGCGATTTGTCCCGTATATTGATGTTGTGGTGTTTGATGTAGTACTCATTATACGAAATATCGCCGTCCTTGGTGGGAAATGTGGACATGGGATTTTTGTCAAAGCATATATCATCTATGCGGTAGGTACGATTGTTGTAGCGCGTTATGACCACACTGCCCAAGAGGGATTTTTTGGCAGTTTCCTGGAAACTCGAAGGATTGCTTCTATGTATGTCTACCATCACGTCAAGCACAGTTTTTTGGCACAACAGGCGATGAGATACGTCGCAACACAACATTAGGCCATCTTCATACTCATCAACGGCCGTCACATAACCAGGCCATACTTCTAGCTTCTGCTGTGGTATAATCTTGGGAGAAGTGGGATCAAATTGCTTCCTGTCGAAACGCACATAGTTGAGAGTTTTCATGACGCGATCGAATAATACATTGTATAGGTGAATGCAATTTTTGAGTGTCTCCTTTCTCTTATACATAACACGAATCTCTATCTCTGAGTTATCCATCTTGTTGTTGGAAACGAATGTGGTCAATTTATTTGGCAGCAGTATGGGCAAATATAAAGTGACGCCATCGAAAGTCTTGACACCGCCAAATTTATCGCGGTGTTCGTTCAGATATTTCATGCGTAGACTTGTCGAATCGACATTTGGCGTAAAACGTACCTCATACACGAAAACCCCTTTGTCGGGGTCTGAGTGCAGTCGAATGTAATTGCAGGCCAACTTAATAGGTTTTCCCTTGTCGCCACGTGTGGTCTTAACGGTCTTAAAGAAAGTTGATCCATCACTGTCATCTTTTGGCTCGTGTTTATCTTCAGATACCGTAGCCCGGCTTTGGCTTTCGGTTACTACCACAGCTCCCTCTTCTTCAGATGTTGTTGTTAACGTTGTTGACTCGAATTGTTGTAGTTTTTGAAAAAACATTGCACGTCCTCGCCCACCACCGCCGGTGGATCCCGTTAATGATTGTGTCTCTTCCAGAAACTTCAGGCTACTGCGTCCACGCCCGCCGAGTGACAAATTTGAGCACGAGGATGTCAAGTCATCGATCAATTTACCACGTCCCAAGCGGCGATAATCGCCCAATGAAGTTGGTGTACGTGAACCCAATCCACTGTCTTTGGTAGATGGTGCATCGCTGGACGATTCTGTTGATAGCGATTGCTCATAGTGGCTCAGAAAACTTCCACGTCCTTTGGCGGCCATTATGTTTAACGTTTTATTATTAAATGAAGAAAAACACTAAAACCGCAAATTGTTTTGTTGCGTTCGCTGAACCACCAGCGCATCTCTGTCAACATTTACAAGAATTTACTTCAGAATGATGCCAGATTTCCTTGTTTAACAACGGGACATATCAGAGGTGGAAAGTGCAGACAAAACAGGCGTACTTGTATTTCTAACATAAAAAGCTTTTTGCTCAAATATTATGTATTGACTATAATTATATTGGTTTATATTAATTATTGCATATTCTCTGTAACATAATAAGGAGTATATTCATTTTGAAGTTTAAAGAACTTCTCATAAATCGTACAGAAAATCGTGATAGTGAGCAGCCACCATATTCCGGCAGTAAGCTGGAGGAAGCACCAATAAGGTGAAGTCATGCGAACAGCTGAGTACCATTTGTTTATATTTGTTTCGATTTTGCAGTAAATCTAAATGTCAAAGCTTGATATCACAGCGGTGATATTTTTCTAAAATCTTAAAAGGATGTTTTATTTGATCTGATTTTCCACACATAGGCAAAAAACTGTGTTATAATATTGAAAATACAAATATAAAACACATTTGTAAAAGATAAGTTGTAAAACAAAGTGTATTTCTAAAACCACTTTGACATTTCAATTTACGGCATTTGACACTCAAGGTAGTTAAGTTGGGGGTAGTTTTTTGTTGTTGTGCCAATGACACTACCTCTCCATTGTACCATGGAAATAAAAAAACGCAACATTAAAACCAATAAAACATACAAAAATGATGCCGGCAATGGTTGCCACTTTATTTTTTTTGCCATTTTCCTCACTATAAGGGTTGGTATTCTATTCTGCTTTCGGAATAGCCACGGAAACTTTTAAATATAGTATAGTTTCAAGTGTTGCCACTTTGATTTTTTTTGCCATTTCTTCACTATACGCCAAGGCGGATTTATAAAGGTGACAAACATCTGGTCTCTGTTAACATCTGGTCTCATGCGCACAGATGTTAACAGCCGGCCAAGTTTAACGGTATTAAGGTGTCAGATTTTCGTTTGCATTCTCTTTATTGTCGTCTTCATTCTCGCATATTCTCTGCTCATGTACGCACACGTTTACACACACGCACATAAATTTGTTGTGAAACCACCTTTAATTGTTTGGCCATGATACAGCCTGGCCGGCTGTTAACAGCTGTTCGCGTGAGACCACCTTTTTAATTCCGCTTTGGTCCTTGTCGAGAACAAATTGTACTCAGCTGTTTTCTGTGCACTACCTAGTTTAATATGGCTTGGTACTAACCATTCCCAAATAACGGCGTCGTAAATACAAACGTTGCCTCAGTTTTCTAACTGTCATATTGTTAATAAGGTGTGAGTGTGTGTTGAAGATAGTTTTTGTTGCGGGTAAATGGATAATTAAGAATTTATTTAATGTTTTAAAGTCAATAAATTTGCAGTTTCTCCTTTAAAATACTCAAGAAATTTCAATATAAAATTCTACAAGAAAAATTAATTATCTCTGCTTTCGCATTATCTGTGCTATGAAAAAGAAAATAAAAATTCCTTGTCTATGCAATTTACCAATCCAAACAAACAAACATAATATTGTAGTACTTGATAAAGTGAGAGTGTGCATAAATAAGTGAGCAGAAATATAAGAGGAAATAACATTTGAATGGCGAGGCGAGAGTTTAATACCCTGTGCTGCTGCTAGTAATATGTGTTCCAATTGGAAATTGTATACAAGAAATTAAATCTCTACGTCGCAAGCAAGCCGTTGCTGCTGTCCGAAAAGTCGCCGTTTTGGATTATATCTGTTTGTTATTATACATACATACATATATATTTGTGGATTATTGCATTAACAAATTAATTTATCTCAAAGCATACTATCGGGTATACTAGATTAATAAGAAGATACCTTACTTAATAATCGCATACGAATGCTAATGAATAGGCAAATTTTGCAAAACAATGCAAGTACTTCTTGACAGGAAATTTATGTATAAAGATGTGATTATGGAGCCGCCTAAACTTCCAGAGTAGCCATCAAAATTTCGAATGAGGCAATACAAATTTGTTTAGGTTGTTGTTGTTGTTGTAGCAGTTTGTTGTGTTCTATTTTTCGTCTGCTTGATTCTGTTGAGTGTCCAGATCCAGTAAGTATGCGACTAAGATGGTGTGCGTCCAGAGTGATCTTGTTAGGTAGTTGTTGTTGTAGCAGTTTGTTGTGTTCTATCTTTCGTAGCAGTTTGTTGTGTTCTATCTTTCGTCTGCCTAATTCTGTTGAGTTCCAGATTCAGGAACTCGGCGACTAAGATGGGTGCGTCCAGAAGGATCTGGGTCTGAGTCGAGAGTTATACAGGTGACGTGTGTCGTGTAGTCCCTGGTCACAATCCGGACATACATCTTGCACGTCGGCATCAATCCTTGCTCTGTAGGAGTTGACGCGGCGGCATTTGCCGCATCGTGATTGAGCCAGAACTACTCTGGTTTGTCGGGGGAGGTCACTTTCTTCAGGTGCAATGGGAGGCGTTCGTTCTCCAAGGACTACATTCACCCGGTAGCAATTTACCGCATCTGCTACTGTGTCTGCATGAACGTTATCTAAACCCGATTGATCTAGAGGTTGTTGTTGTAGCCACATTTTCATGTAGAGGTGGCGATCCTCGTCAAGCTCTTGTAGGGGAGCAAGCTCGTTCCGGTCCAAAGGACCGATCGCCGTGGGAATATGTTGGCCATTGGTTATTTAAAGGCGCCTATAACTCGCCTTGTCATATCGAGCATC
This sequence comes from Stomoxys calcitrans, assembly GCF_963082655.1. NCBI lineage: Eukaryota > Metazoa > Arthropoda > Insecta > Diptera > Muscidae > Stomoxys > Stomoxys calcitrans. The sequence goes on along the minus strand of NC_081553.1, from coordinate 82,302,908 downwards.
ATAGGCACTCAGTATTTGTGCAAGAGCCGATGCCGCCCTGCCTCTCACTCAGACTTTCCGCTCGATACCGCTGATTATCCGCGGCTGCCTTTGCACCTACTCCGTTTGGAGCATTCCACTATCCGCAACGTGTGGACGCGCCCGGTAGCTCCCAGCTAAGCTTCTAGTGACAGCAATAAATACCACACAGATTGGACCTCAATGTTCTAGCCTGTGTGGTGCTCACAACTATCCCATGCCGGGATAGAGGTTCTCTCTTGTAGCGATGAACCACGCTGTAGATCATGCAGATCTACCTTCAGGCTTCTGGGCGGTGGATACCTATCAACAAGATGGTGATTTGGATGGTCTCTGCGATAACAGCCCAAAAGTTTTTGCTTAGACAGCATGTAGTTATGTCTTCGCACTGGTAGGATCTTTGTCTTCTGATGGAGGTGGTCTACATGAGAACTAAGGAGACAGCCCGTGGCAGTTTGTAGGGCGGCATTCTGACTGGTATGAATAATATTTTAACGCTTGTCACAGAGCTGACGAGACCATACTGGCGCTGCACAAGTTATCACAGACCGGCCAAATGATTTTTACGTGCTCAACAAGGTTTCTTTGTCAGCAACCCAAAAGCTGCCGGCAAGTGACTTGAGGACCTTGTTTCTACTTTTGACTTTATCGCAAATTGCTGTGACATGTGGGGAGAATATGTAAGAGCTGGTCGGAATCATTTCTCCATCGATCAACACTTTCACCTCACGCGTATTTATAGTAGACAATATGGCTAAAGATTTGGTGGCAGATATATTCAGATCTCTTGCAGCGAAATATGAGCCAAGTTCGTTGAGGTAGACGTTCAACCTATCGCAGAAGTCATCAATGGGTCGGGGAACTGGTGCCATGATCGTAAAATCGTTGGCATATGATAAGATCTCTATGCCGTACTATCACATGGCCTGGGCTGATTAAAGTCAAGGCAAATGTGTGCGGTGTTGCTAGCAAAGCAGTTGTTGTGCTATGCAGTTTTCGAAATTCATGCTGATGCTCGGCGAATGGAAATTCGCCTACGAGGCGGGGCCCAACGCCTTGGATGATTTGGCGCCACGGATTTGTAACTTCACCCACGGTAAATTGTGATGGCTGTCCATCGGCTCGGATTGACGGTTGAACAACCTGTCGCATCCCTTCGGATCAGTCACGGTTACATCGCCAAAAGTGACTAAGGTCCTGTCTTAACCGGTACCAAAGTAACATTTCTCCAAGTGTTCTAGCCACGAATTCCGCTTATTTTCGCTGACTATCCTGTTTTTTTCCAGATTTTTGGAGACAGTCCCATATGTCAGTCAGAGTCTTCATGCTACACTCTTGCCAAGGGGTAACCTTTGATCGCCCGGCATTGACATCGTAGCTCGATAAAAGCCGCAGCGCTCTCATGGTTAAAAGCTTCAAGCAACTAGTTCAAGTTTTAAGCCCCTATATCGCATCTAGGTTGTTACCCTCAGTAGAGGCACAACTTATTACACTTCGGTATGACTTATAACGCTTCTCTATGGTGGAACTAGATTAGCATATTGCTTATCTAGGTCATTGGTATGACATTGGTATTGTGCCTCATTCCACACGTTGGGTTTATTGTTTATAGGGGCTTTATCCTTTATATCACATTAAGGTTATTTTCCTCCGTAGAGGCACAACTTATAACAACGCTTCGGTGTAACTTATAACGCTTCACTATTGTGGATCTAGATTAGGATATAGCTTATCTACCTCGTGGATCAAGCAACACTTTGGTTAGTTACGGCATTGTTGTTGTGCCTCATTCCACTCGTTAGATTCATTGTTTATGTGTTTAGTCATACGTAGGTCAGTTATCCCAAAGGATTTCCTTTCGTCCCTAGCCACTTCAGATTCAAGTGAAGACTCAAAATCTTTGTAAATTCACACGCATTCAGATATTATAGAGTCGGGATTAGGTACTCCGTTATAAAAATTTTTATTCGTCTGGTCCGTGCCGAACATTGACGCAGCATGTGCTCAATTGAGTTCAGGTTTTCACCTTGTCTACAGAAAAATGCAAATTTTCTCAAGAACAATCCATAAAGGAACAGAGCGCAAAGTCCTCACATATCAATGAGTACTGCCCAATTCTAATATATTCTCAATGATCCTTTTTATAGATGAGTCCGGACGGCATGCCGCTGGGCGACACCTTTTTGAGGAGAAGTTTTTACATGGCTTAATACCTAACAAATTTCGTTAAAAAGAAGGAGAAGGTACGACTAGGTTCCTTGTCAGCGTCTCAAGACTTTCCAAATTGTGTAAATTCTTGGTAGGAAAAGTGCCTTTTTTGCGTTCAATGCCTACAATTGGCAAACAGTGCTGTGTGGCAGCAATATACGAAAATGGTCATTTCAATCTCATGGCATCCGGTTGTACGTACCGGATTGACCCGATGGAGACCCTCATCTACAAGGGCTGCCGCCTCAGTGTATAATACACTGCCTGGGTTCTCAATCTAGACTCCAGGCCCACTCAGTCCTCTAGTTTTAATCCACCCGTGTAGCATGAACTTCCAGATGGTAATACCAGGGTTCCGCCAACCTAAGACTGTGACGCTAGCACCACTGCCTCGTCCTCGACCTTATGTTTCGCCTCAGGATTAACATTTTTGACCGAACAGCACACACATATATAAAGTCGGTGCGGCAAGTGATAGCACGTGTAGGGCATGCGGGCAAGATGATGAGACGTTGGAACATTTCCTTTGTCATTGCTCAGCTTTCGCGTCTAACAGATACCGGCACTTAGATGGGAACGCGATACCAGACATGAACCAACTTAGGGGCGTGGCATGGAAAACAAATAAAGATTTTATAAGTAGCACATAATTCCTAAATTAGAGTTTCCTTCTCGAGGTTACTTTTTAGTTTTTAGAGCGCACAACAAGCTGATTACTGTCTTAGGTGTACGTCTATAGTGGTATGGGGCAAATTAATATCTGCACCCTTTTTTCAACCTAGTCTAAATAATAGATCCATCCAAAAGTTAAAAATTTTAATTTAATATCAGCAGACAGTGTCACACAAAAATGTAAACAAATCTCAAATGGCGCTTACACCACAATCATTTTCGCTCTCATTGCATAACGGTACTTGGTACAGCTCCGATATTTGCAGAGATGACGTAATTGGATACCCTTTATCGATAACCGTCAAAAAACAAGAATTGAAAAAATATCGAAAATATATCGGTAGGGGTATATGTGGGTGTGTCGCCTTGGTGATTTATCATATGCACTTGGATGTGGTCATACTCATATCTTTCTAATTATTTCATCTCACGCGATTTATTCATATATCTATCTCTCCTCTTACTCTTTATCTTGTCATTATACGCGTTGCTACTGAGAGCATGTTTGTTGTTCTTGCAGCTACATATCTGCATGTGAGGATTACACTTTTCTTTGGTTAAGCTGAGTCGTCAAGTAGTTATTACCGATCATTTCCTTAACGGTATGCAGTAGAGTTGACATCAAGGTTTTTTCGACTCAGTAACACTATCACACTTTAATACGTATGTGTATATTTTACAGGGCTTTCGACATAGTGGGTAAAGCTGTATAGAAATTAAGTAAATTATAGTGGGTATTATCCAATGTTTGGCCCGGCTAAATCTATCGCTATAAATTTTTAATGATCAGATATAACTGATTATAGATTTTTTTAAACTTTAGTTGTTACCCATTTCTGCATTTCAGCTATGTTATTAATTGTAGCTTTCCAATTCTTTATATCGTCAACTTTATATACGTTCCATTAAACATCATATTACAAAAATTTCCCCTTCACGATTGATTACAATTCTTTTTTGACTCAATTTACGAAATTGCTAAACTTTCCCACAATTTAAAATTTCATTTACATTTTTTTCTCATCCAACAACCACTGAACCATTTAATGTCTCATTAGATGTTGAAGAAGTAAGTCAAATAGTACTCTCACATTAAGCACGAACACACAACACACATACAGATGTATGTATATTAGTACAACACCCACTCACTCCTCTTTCAACAATCAGGCGATTTTGGACATTTTGAAAATGTTTATTTCGTTGTATGTTCCACATTTGGCTCTTATCTTTTGGCATGCAGCGATTGTAGGCTATCAATTGATGTCGGCGGCTATAATAGAAAAACGTCGTCTCCCCCTTTAGTGGGGTAATTGACAAAAATGATTCCAGAAACAAGCGAAGTCAAAAACATCACCGCAGTTGCATATTTCTTGAGTGGGTGTGAAAAATATCCTCTATAATTTGCCAGCAAAGCCGTCTGCTGCAGAATATGGAAAATGCAAAATATTATGCTGTGCCATCTATCTCTTCATTTTGCAATTTGGATACACAAAATGAAGGTGGTTTTGTTGTTTCTTTCTCCTTTAGAATAAAACCGTACCTACCTTAAATACAGACACAGTGTGTCAAATACCTACAAATGTAGAAATGAGACCAAGAGCAACCACCATTAACGACATCAACGTCAACAACAGCAGCAGCAGCAGACTGATGAAAAATAGATATGTTGCAATAAAGATTGTTGTTGCTAGTATCTACGAGTATGTACTAAAATAAATATAGGTGTAGTATGTACGTACATGTATACATAATGGCAACGAATACGTATGAAATGCACTCACTAGTAAATTATGCTAAAATGTCATTTTATGTGCACCAAATTTGCAATTGGTAACAATCAAGAGATTTTTTTGAAAGAGAGAGAGAGAGTGTTTCCTTACATGCCAAGAGAGAAAAAAAAAATGGGAAAGAGAAAACGTTCTAAATGTCTCTCATTTTATTTACAGGCTTCTGTTTGAACAAATTTATGCAGGGTTGCCAGTATTTCTCCGTCTCTTGTCCCCAAATTTCGTATTTGTCAGTATTTTTCAGTCCGTTGTCCCCAAAAGTCCCAAATTACAAATAAATATCCAAAAAATCTCCAAACAATTTTAAAAAGCTTTTTATAAAACAAACATAGAATTCATTACTGAAAAAAAAAAAATATTTTCTACTGTCGACCAAACCGACTAGGCATGCGAGTCACATGAAGGCACGGATATAAAGTTTTTTAAGTTGTAAAAAATGCACAGCGATATAGGGTCTGTTTTTTAGCATTATCCGTTCAAGTCAAGTGTAATGGAAAGATAACCATTGCCAAGTTGGACTAGATAGATTGTTATCGTTATCATGCAATTACAGTCAATAACACGTGTTTCGCACTGTGAAATGCAAATTTGCCCATGAGCATCCCAATTAGAAACAGAGGCAAACTTCTCCCACATCAATGAGTGCTGTCTGATTCAAGATTAACCTCAATGATAAGGGGCTTCCTTTTTATTGTCGAGGGCGAACGGCATGTCGCAGTGCGACAACTCTTTGTGGAGAAGTTTTTACATGGCTGCCATACCAAATGGTACATTACCTCACAAATGTTGCCAGCATTAGGAGGGGATAATCACCGCTGAAAATTTTTATGATGTTTTCGCAGGATTCGAACCGAGGCGTTCAGCCTCATAGGCGAATATGCTGACCTCTGCGCTACGGTGGCCTCCAAAAATTATTATTTATAAAACAAATTATTTATAGAAAGGGCAAACAAAACTACAAATTCTACTGAGATTTAAAGATTTTCGAAGATTAGCAAGCAGAAGTTTAAATGAAGAGGAAAGAAAAAGAGTTTCTATCATATTCTGCTCACCGGCAGTTTCAAAAATGATCCGTCAATAATTGAAGTACCTTTGACAAACGAGCTTTTGATGACATCATAGGCAAGTTTCTATAAAGCTTATAAAGTAGAAAAGAAAAATACATCTAATATATCATTGTTGTCAAAGTGCACATTCCCACAAAAATTAAGGTTTATTGAATGGTGTCAGACAGACCATAAAAAATTCCCTTCACGAAGCACTTAGTCCTTACATTGATTGATATAACACTAACATTAAGGAACTTCTTTTACAAAAACCACTTTGGTCAAAACATATCTGGCCAATTTTTACCTTCAAGAAATCTGGCGTAGCACGAAGCATTCCTGGGAGATTGGTCATTTCGGTCACTCTGCAAAATCGCCGCGAAAAGCCTGCTTATTTGCGGTAAAGCTTTGCCAATCATTCAATTGATCCATCTTTACGGCGTTGTTTCTGTTTTCTATCTTGCGCACAGCTTTCTCATAATCTAATTTTTCTTTTAATATATGTTTTTTTTTAACCATTTCTGGAGTGGGCACCTCATCAGGTCGCTCGAACTTAAAGTATACCCTGCAGGACTTTGAACCGGTCCAGAACTGGTGATTTCACCGGTTTTCAGTGACTGGTCCTCTGACTATCCATATTACCAGATATTTTTATATGGGCATGTCATACTAAGGGACCAATAAATTTGAACCGGTCATTACATCGGTTAAAAACACTGGTCATTTCACTGATTTAAAAAAATCGGCGATTTCACCGGTTTGAAAAATCGCTAATTTCTCCGGTTTAAAACACCCACAACTTCAACGGTTTCAAAAAACAAGTCATTTGCCACATTAAGGCAAACACATCACTTCACCTGTTTGGACAATTTTTTAATAATTGTTTATTTAGTTCATTTAATTTTTTAATTCTTTCAGAATTTTTGTTTCATACATAAAACATAAACAAAAAATAAAATCAAGATAAAAGTAAAGTAAAATGGCTAATTTCATTACATAGGTTAGGATAGATTGAACAAAGGGTGCATATATTTATCCTCCCCATGCCACTATTGGCATACACCTAGGCCAGTAATCGGCTTGTTGTGCGCTTTAAAAACTAAAAAGAAACATCGAAAAAGAAAATTTTAAATTAACAATTCCGTGGTACTTACAAAATCCCTAATTGTTTTCCACACCACTCCCCTAAGTTGGTTCATGTCTGGTATCGTGTCCCCACCCAAGTACAGGTGTCTGTTAGCCACAAAAGCCGGGCAATGCCATAGGAAATGTTCATTGCATAAAAAAGCAAAATAATTTAGAATCAATTCACAACGAAAAAGAATTTAATTTAATACTATAAATTATTTCTAATTTTTTTCGTTAAATATATCTTTTTTCTAAGCTGTTGCGTTATCCTTATATCATTATATTGACGGTGTAATTGCTTCTAAAAATATAAAAAACCGGCCGGTGTGCATCTTAGGAACCCACTACCATGGCTTCTGCTAAAATATGGGAGCTATATCTAGTTATAGACCGAGTTGGACCGTACTTGGCGCAGTTGTTGAGAGTCATAACAGAACACTATATGCAAAATTTCAGCCAAAAGAAGTCAAATCGGGAGATCGATTTATATGGGAGCTATATCAGGTTCTTGACCGATTTGAACCGTACCTAGCACAGTTGTTGAAAGAAAAATGTCAGCCAAATCGGACAAAAATTGCAGCTTCCATGGTGTCAAGAAGTCAAATCGGCAGGTCGGTTTATATGGGAGCTATATCAGGTTCTTGACCGATTTAGACCGTGGCACAGTTGTTGAAAGTCATAACAGAACATTATGTGAAAAATTTCAGACAAATCGGACAAAAATTTTGGCCTCCATGGGCTCAAGTACAAAACAAACTATTCAAATCAACATTTCGTTGCGAATACTATATTCTGAATGAAACACGCACATCTTTAAGACATAGGGGATATTACATTTATAATTATCTCAGGTGTTATTGCTTCCCAGGCTATATTTTCGGCTTCAAATTAGTCTTCTTTGGTTTTTGAAATTTTCTCGGTTGATGTTTCAATTATTTAATTTGATTCCTTGTTTTCCCACGTATGGGATACCTCTTATAGTGTGCAACATAAAGGCCTGCAATTTTTTGTCTTGAATTTTTTTGCCAAATCTAGTGCAATTTTAGAAAACAAATTGTATTGCAAGGCCTATATGTTCTTATCCCTTTCAATGATTAGCGGTTTCCATTCTTTACTTTAATTTATTCTGAAGATGGCAACATTTAAAATGTATGACCCCCCCTTTAAAACAACAAGTTATGTGCTTTCTCTTTCCCCACATCTTACAAATGTTTGCGCTATGTTCAATGTGCATGCGAAATGAATTTGTGCTCATTCACTGTATGTATCTGTCCGTCGTACACAAAATAAGGCGTTTGGCGTTTCTTATTCATAAACAAGTTTACTACATTGGTGGGATTGAAATAATCCGGCGTGAGAGCGAAGTAGACCGAGAGAGACAGATAGAAAGAGAAAGAGGGAGAGGGAGAGAGAGAGAAAGTGTAAAATAGAAGAGAATCATTTCTACTGTTTGCAAATTGACAACAATTATGGGGCACCATACTCGATTTTAGCTTGAATTGAGCATAATTCCTGTATGGTATAAAGTGAATTGGACAGGCAATAGCAGAGCGCAACAGAGGCAAAATAAAAAAAATAACAACAATGGTCCCACCACCAGAACAAAGCCGAAAAGAGCACAATACAACAGAGGAGAGTGTATACAATAGCTCCCACACGTTCGAGTTATGTACGAACGAACACCAAACACAGCTCCAATGTGTATTTGTGGCACACACAACAGTAACGTGTCGGCAAAGGTAGCAATAACGCGCAATAGAGAATTGTAGGTCGCTGCTGCTTATGTTACTGGACTATACTTCTAACATTTTTGGTCTTGTGTGTGTTTTTAGTTGGTTTGTTGTGGAAAAATATACCTACATAATTTTGCAAAGAAATTTTTCACTTTTTCAATGAAAGTGTGTGTCATATTAATTTAAATTCTTTTTAATGTGTAAAACGATAAAAAAATTAACCATAATGGTGCAAAATAAAATAACTAACAAATGTGTTTATATGATTGTGTGTGCTGTGTGTTTCTCTTTAATCGTACATCTATTATAATTTTGTGCGCCATCACCCTTTTTTGTACTTGGGAAAATACAAATATTTTTGGGATGCGTTTAATGGCCAAGTTAATGCCATTTTAATTTGTCACTACTGCCAGTTAGAAGTTATTGTATAGTGTTAGGTTTCCATCTTCTAGTGTATGTGTCATTTGCTATTACTGTGCTAAAACAACCAACATTTTGGGGCAACCTTAAGGCGGTAACTACCACACAACTAGTAGTGTACAAACAAACGAATTTTGGATACTTTTCGTTAGGACCATACTCAAGACAACAACAAAGCAAAGATGCCATTTATTGGGGAAAAATAATGGGGAGGTTTTGGATATTGCCCAACAATTGAGAAAGTATAAAGGAACTTTATCGTCACCGGTGATCTGCAAATTATTTCAATCAATCCTCTTACAGATTGAGGTTAGACTTGCCATATCGACAAACTCGAAAAATCCCTCATTCCCTTCAATGCACCATTAAACTGTTGTGAAAATAATGTTGGTGCAAAATGGGGGGCTTGAGTGGTATTTGTATTAATATTGAAAGAAAAATCCAGCCCTGAATTTTCGAATATACCTTTCGTGACATTAAAATGTAGAGAAGTAATAAAACCAATAAGGTTTATATAATATTCTCAAGATGTGTAATCTCTTAAAAATCATATGGGAAGTACGTTCTTTGTGACATCCAGAAGCCAAATCGGGAGGTGGGTTCTGTTGTCAAGTGCACAACGTGCCGCTGAGTGACACTTATTCGTTTATAAGCTTCACGTGGCTTGTGAGAGAATAACCACTATTGAAAAGTATTACTAATGCTACCTCCAGGATTTATAACTAGACAATTAGCGTACAGGAGAATTGGAAAGGTAAAATATGTGACACGGTTTGACGAGTACTTACTCTTTCCATTGGAGTTTTGGTCTTCTCTTTTTACGTATTCTATTACACTCGCCTTCAAAACATTTCTTAGCTGAAGCTTCTTCAGTCAATCTGACAACATCACCTAGCCAACGTTACAGTTGTATTTGGTACGTTTAACTATGCAGACGTCATCATACAGTTCGTGTTTCATATGACTCCTATATTCTCCATCAATACCGATTGGTCTAATATGTTATGAAAGATCTTTCTCTCAAACATTCCAAGTACTGACTCATCTGCTTCAGAGCCACACAACAGCAAGGGTATTATCAGTGTCTTGTATAGTGTGATTTTCGTCTGATGATCATCTGCTAGCCAAATTATCCTTTCTTTTATTTGAATACTGGTTCTATTATTTCATTTACGGCAGTGCCGAGGTAGATAGATATGGAGGTAGGTAGCTTAGCGGCAGTTGATTTCAACTACTTTGTCTTATCGCCACTTACTGCCAGACTCACTTGCAATGACTCTCTTTCGGTCGCAGTTACGACTTTCATTCAGTAACTCTAGATAAAGCGGCATATCAAGCGAGTCTAGACAACATTCATGCAGACACGGTAGCAGATGTGGTAAATAGCTACCGGGTGAATGTAGTCCTTGGAGAGCGACCGCCTCCCATTGCACCTGAAGAATTTGACCTCCCCCGATAAACCAGAGTAGTGCTGGCTCAGTTACTTTCCGGCAGATGCAGCCGCCTCAACTCCTACAGAGCAAGGATTGATGCCGACGTGCAAGATGTATGTCCCGATTGTAACCAGGGACCAAACGATACACGTCACCAGTTTAACTGCCCAGCCAGACCTACCCGACTCAACTCAGACCCAGATCCCAGTGGACTCACTCCATCTTAGTCGCAGAGTTCCTGGGTCTTGACACTCAACATAATCAAGCAGACGAAAGATAGATGACAACAAACTGCTACAACAACAACAACGACTTTCAGTGACCGACTCATAATATCGATGTCGATAGGCGGGTAGCATATGCTGTCTTGTCAGTAGTGTGCCATGCTTATTAACACCTGCATCTCGTAAAATGTTCTACATCAGGATATTAAAGAGATCTCACGAAAAGCTGTATCCCTGTCTGTAACATCGTTTGGAATTGAACAGTTGGGAGAGGAATTTTGCAGGTATACCAATCTCAGACCTGGCTTCAAATACCTTTGAACTTATAGGTTTTTCGAAAGCGGCTTTGTAGTCAGCAAAGAGATGGTAAGAGTTGACTTGTTCTTCTCTGGTCTTTTCCAGTAGATTTACCAAGTCTTAAGCCGCATTGCGTCATTGAGTTTAGATTTTAATCTTTCACACAGTACGCTCGATAGTAACTTGTATGCGATGAGGAGACTTATTCCTCTGTCTTTCTTGTGCCCTTTCTTGTGTACGGGACATAGTTTGCTGAGGTTCCATTATTGGGCATGCGCAGACAAGTTGACGTTTACATATTTTCAGCATTTCGACTTCGGTCTAAAATAATTTAGCTGCCAACCCATCAGCTGCAGCTGCCATGTGGTTTTCTAGCCGGGTTACTGCAACGTGAACTTGACGGTACGCATTATCTGACTAGGCGGTACGCATTCTGTAGATGCATTAGGGGTTGGTTGGTTTCCCAATTTTCGGAAACCAGCAGCTTGGAAAACACTGCTTAGAACACTATTTATATCTGTTATTAGATTTCCTTCCCTGCAGGAGGATATTTGTCCCTGCAGGAGGATATGCCTGGCTCCTAAACATCTCGATTTGTTATACTAACGTATTTCCATTTCCTTGTTCTTTCTACGGTATAGACGTTCCTCCCCTCATTTTGTCCTAATACCACGCCTTCATCTGGCGCATTGCTACTGATTACAACGTTGCTCTGTATGTCGCATTTTTAGCTTCAGTAGCATTTCGCCACTCTCGGTCGTACCATGGGTGTCGGGGGAGGCTTTTTTTGAAGATTTTTTCTGATGGTTAGGATTCGAATCCAGGCTTTTTTCTGAGTGATGGGCTACTAACACGACATTTCAATCAAATTTTTTATATCCAACTATGGATGAACTCGCGTCAGTAATATGTTCCCTTTTTTTTGAGTGATCGACTACTAACCCGACGCATGAACCCAAACTTTAGAGACACATTTTAGCTCACTGCCAACGGTAGTAGACCCCAGGTGAAACCATTGGGAGGTTTGTGTCCACATTTGAGATGAAGGACGGCCTTGATAAGTTTCGGATTGCCAAGTGTTTTGACAAGCAGAACCATTGCTTGGTATTCAACACTCCCAAGTCTGAAATTTGTTTTCGTAAAATACAATATTGGAGATATTTTCTTCAAACCCAGAAGGGATTTCCAAATTTCAACTAAATTGGCATCCTTGTAATTTGTTTTGTCTCACACATAATGGTAGATGGGAAGTTGAATGTATGGATGTATGTAGCACTCGTATTTTACATAAAATCCCCAACTTATTATCATCGTTAAATTCTGAGTGTTCGTCGTTGTCATTTCGTTTCGTTGTCGTCTATACTACGTTCATTGAGTTGAGCGCGAGAGTGGTTGTCGGTCGGTTGTGCGACAAGCGGCAACTACCATTCACAGTACAGCGAGGTGGCAAGCACAAACAGTAGTAAACCAACGGCTGTAGCGGCACGCCCTTGTAACTCTCAGCAACAGCGGCAGCAGTGTAATGCAGTAGCACAGTGAATGCAGTATCTATCGATAAATATTCATCGTTCTCAGCTTAAGGTTTTACTTCGAGTGTGTGCGTGTGTAAGAGAGAGAGAGAGAGATGAAATTGCAAATGTACATTTGTTTGCGCTTATACCTACCTTTGCAATTTTTGCAAACTAAATAATGCAAAAAACATAAAAAAAATTAAAAAAACAAATTGACAAAGTCGAACAAATGTTTTTGAAATGAAAGAAATTTGCGAAATGTGATGTGATAAATAATGCAAATATCAATGTGACCAAACGCCTTTTACCAGCCAGTGTTTATAAATACAATATATGCTTATATGCATGTTTTTTTCTTTATTTTCTATTCTAGATTTGAACAAAAAAAAAAAAAAAAATAAGAAAGAAAATATCTAAATAATAAGTTTTTCTTTTGCTAAAGAGTGTGTAGATCGTTTAGAATTGGTGACAACACGAAGAAATTGTCTTCCAATTAACAAAAAATAAAAATATTAAGACATATACTACCTATATAAAAAGCTTTTGGCTACATATATCGGAGATTTGCAAAAAATAAAAATAAAAAAGAAAAACACAACAACAACAACAATAAAAAAGCATCAACAGCAATACATAACATGAAACGATTCGTTTAAAATACCTAACTCAAAATGTTTGTGAAATACGAAATAACCAAACAACGGCAGCAACAGCAACTAAACAGACAACAACAACAACAACATTGTCTATATATTTTGTGAAACATCAATCTTTGGGTGAACAACCAAAGCGCTGCTAGTAGCACCACACTAACCCACTACTGTGTGTGTGTATGTGCCGAAAGTATACAATTAATATAACAAGAGAAAAAGGCAGCAAAGCAAGCAACTCGGAGAAGTACAAATTGTAGTTGTTTTTATTATTGTTATTTGTTGCTCAGAGCGCGCGCAACATAATCATCCTCAACGTTGCCATCGTCATTATCAACATCATAGCCATCAGCTGGCATCACCCATAACAACAATAAAGACAACAAACATCAAGAGCACCATTGAAATTATCGTCTTGGGTATCTTCTTGTATGCTCCTTTGTTGTGTTGAGTTGAACAACATCTCTTCAAGGCACGAAGTCGTCGTGGTAGCCTTCTTCGTAGTCGTTAACGTCGTCGCGTTCGTTCGTTCTCCCCCTTTTTTACCACCCACTTTCTTCGACAGCTTTAAGAATACGCACCCCCCAAGCTAAGTCGTCGACGCCATCGCCGTTGCCGTCAACGCATATGTATATCCACACTCAATTGTTTCGCGAATGTGTGTGTGTGTGTGCACCTCGGCATTAAAATCATCATCATTGTTTAACATCGTGTAGAAAAAATTCTTGTTGATTCAGTTTATCCTCTCGCGTTTGTTAATATAGCTATCTACTTATAAAAAAAAAAATAAGAAATACAAAAACAACAAATAAATAACAAAAAAACCATAACAAAACAAACCCAGAGAATTGGGAGAAAGAAGTACAATAACAACATCAACACCGACGGCAAGAGCAAACAAAAACCGCACAAATGAAAATGGTTGATAAGTCATCAAAATTGGATAAATATAGCGCCAATATGAACGCTTCCACATCAGCGGCGGCCGCTGGTATTGGCGGCGTCGTCGGCAGTGGGTCTGGTGTAGTCGGTATCGGTAATAGTGGCTCTAATGTCACCGGTTATTATTATCATGCCTTGCAGCAGCAGCATCAGCAACAGCTACAGCAACAACAGCATCAGAGTAGTAGCAGTAGTAGCCATCAACAACAACATCATCATCATCAGAACGGTCAAAAACCAGTTCCAATGAAGTTATTTGCTGCTTGGGAAGTTGATCGTACACCACCGAATTGTATACCGAGGTAAGTTCTACAAAGTTTGTTTATTTTTTTTTTATTTATTTTTGCATATTTATTTTTCTTGTTATCAAAAGACGCCGTAGATTTTCTTTGACTATAAAAATAAATAAAAAAAAAGTTCAGACAATAATAACATTATTATCAAGGCGCTGGAAAATATTACATATGTACAGGGTGGCTGATGAATATTGCTACAATGATGAATATTGCTACATTTTTTTTTCGGTGTATGGAATACATTTTTCTTTTATTCATGTTAAATTAAATTATTAAATTAATTATTAAATTATTATTAATTAAATTAATTAATTAATTAATTAAATTAATTATTAAATTATTATTATTAAATAGAAAAAAAGTTATTACATTTTTTTTTGGTAGCGGCTTTCATCAGCCACCCTGTATATAAAAAATATTATTTATTTTTAAACCTTGCTTGGAACAAAGAAAGTGAATTAAAAGTTATTAACAGAAATTGTGAAAAAGTACCTTTCAAGTATTACTTGAACGCATTTAAGGATTCTTTTTTTTTTTTTTTGATCTTATGGCGTTTTGTGTTTTGTTTGGGTTTTTTTTGGTGATTCATTTGTGACATGAGAAATTGTTTTTGTGGCTTTAAACAACTGTCATTGACAAATCATGTTGGTTGTTAGAACGAAAGTGAGATTTAAGAGGATTAGCTGATTTAATGAATGCTGTGGTACAATGGACAGATTGAGCAGATACAAAGAACTGCTTTATTCGCGGTGATTTTTGTATGTGTAGATGGGGAGACGAAAGGAATCGTGATGTCAGGTGATCTTGAACGGGTTGTTAAAAACCGATGTATACAAAGCCAAAAATAGGGATACTCTTGTGTAGTAGATGGATACAGTAGGAATTTAAGACACTGTAGATGATTAAGTTCGGGGATTCAGAGCCAAAGTTGTTTTTATTGTAATGCAGAGGATAGCATACTGCTTTGGGGGCCAACTTATTGTAATATGCCACACCTCATGGAGTGAAGTTTAATATTGCAAATATTTGTTAACAATGTTGCCATCGACTAATAAAATCGCCTTAAACGAATACTGTGTTACAAAAAGTATTCGTAGAGAAGTTCGTTAGAGAGAAGTTAAAATAGGTGAAAATGGCTGAAAAAAAGCTGTGTTTTCAATTTCCGTTCGTTATAGCGAACAACTCGTTGTAGGGAAGTTCGTTATAAAGAAAAATGTTCATTATAGACAAAAAATCGTTATAGGGAAGTTCCTTATAGAGTAAAAATCCGTTATAGGGAAGTTCGTTGTAGAGAAGTTCGACTGTTATAGCTAACGCTGTCTGCGGATAAATGTAGCTTTCCCTTCTACTTAAAATTGTTATTGTTATGATGAGCATTGTTACATCGCTCATCATAAAGGGTGATTTTTTAAGAACTATAGGAAAGTTTTTCAAAAAAAAAACAACAAATTCAGAAAAATGCATGAAATCTTTATTTGAATCGATAGTACGGTCCATCTCACAAATTCGGCCGTTATCTCACGATTAAATGCTTCAATGTTGTATTCCATTCCAGATGAACATGATCTTTAATATAGCCCCACAAAAAATAGTCTAAAGGTGTTATATCGCACGATCTAGGCTGCTAATTGGCCGGTCCCGAGAATGTTCACTGAACTCGCCTCTCAATAAGTTCATTATTGCGCGTGCTATATGGCATGTGGCACCGTCAAACTGTGGCATGTGGCACGTTCAAAACTACATGCCATGTAAGTCAAGCTCTTGCATTTTGGGTAAAAGAAAGTTGGATATCATCTCACGGTAGCGCTCATCATTCATAGTTACGTTACGATTTGCATCATCTTTGAAGAAGTACGGTCCAATGATGCCGCCAGCCCATAAACCGCACCAAATTGTTACTTTTTTCTGGATGCATTGGTATCTCATGCAGTGCTTCTGGCTGATCTGATGAGAAAAAAAAAATAGTCGTAGAAAAACACCACCTCCAAAATTTGAAGCAAATCGAGTAATAATTGCGTCCTCCAGAGGCTGAAAACGTCAAACTGGGAAGTCGGTTTATATGGCAGCTATATCAGGTTATTTACCGATTTAGACAAAACTTGGAACAGCTGTTTAAAGTCATACCAAAACAACATATGTAAAATTTCAGCCGTATTGGATAATAATTGGGCCCTCTACAAACCCAAGAAGTCTATATGGCGCCTATATAAGCAATGGGCTAATTTAGACCATACTTGACCCAAGATCGGTTTATATAGCAACTATATCAGGTTATCGACTGATTTCAACCATACTTTGCACAGTTGACGGAAGTCATATTAAAACACTAGGTGAAAAATTTCAGCCAAATCGGATAAATATTGCGCCCTCTGGAGGCTCGAAAAGTCAAGATCCAAGATCGGTTTTTATGGCAGCTATATCAAAATATGGACCGATATGGCCTATTTACAATCCCAACCGACCTACACTAGTAAAAAGTATTTGTGTAAAATTTCAAGCGCCTAGCTTTACTCCTTCGAAAGTTAGCGTGCTTTCGACAGACGGACGGATGGACGGACGGACATGGCTAGATGGGTTAAGAATTGCGCCCTCTAGGGGCACAAGAAGTCAAGATTCCAGATCGGTTTATATGGCAACTATACCAGGTTATTAACAGATTTGGACCATAGTTAGCACAGTTGATCGAAGTAATACCAAAAAATCACGTGCAAAATTACAGCCAGATCGGATAAGAATTGCGTCCCCTAAAAGCTAAAGAAGTCAGATCGTCAGTCAGAAAGCTAAAGACCCCAGATCGATTTATATGGCAGCTATATCAAGTTATGAACCGATTTGAACCATACCTGGCATAGTTGTTGGAAGTAATACCAAAACACCACGTGCAAAATTATAGTTAGATCGGATAAGAATTGCGCCCCTTAAAAGCTGAAGAAGTCAAGACCCCAGATGGGTTAATATGGCAGCTATATCGCGTTATAAACCGATTTAAACCATACTGAGCACAGTTGATGGAAGTGATACCAAAACCCTACGTGTAAAATTTCAGTCAAATCGGGCGAGAATTGTGCCCTATAGAGGCTCAAGAAGTCAAGACCCAAGATTGGTCTATATGGCAGCTATATCAAAACATGGACCGATTTGGCTCATTTACAATCCCAACCGACCTACACAAATAAAAGGTATTTGTGCAAAATTTCAAGCGGCTAGCTTTACACCTTCGAAAGTTAGCGTGCTTTCGACAGACAGACGGACATGGCTAGATCGACTTTATGGGGTCTTAGACGCATATTTCGAGGTGTTACAAACAGAATGACGAAATTAGTATACCCCCATCTTATGGTGGAGGGTATAAAAATAAGTTGGAATATAAAATTTATTGAAATATTAGCGAAATTTTTGAGCTTTTCCAACTTTTTAAAATTTAAAAACAGCAGACAATGTTTGCTTATGTTAGCAACAAACTACTGCTGTCCACATTTTCAGCAGACTTTCTGCTGTATCAGCAAACATTTTTGCTGTTTTTACAGACAAATTTCGATGAGTTTAAGTTCTATTCGTACAGAAGTGCAAAACCAAAATCAAAACAGATTTAGACGTAATTTCCATCGACTCGGTGGTTATAGATATAATATAGTCGCCTCCACCCGACTTTGTTTTGATAGGCGTTCGATTTCCGATTTCTCCGCCGCGAAGATAACTCTTTCAAAAATAGTTAAACAAGCCAGAGTTACAAGTTACAAATATTGCCAGCATTTTGTGAAGAGTTGTTTTTGGTTAAAAATAATGTCAGAAGTTCAGGAAGGCACTCAAACCCATACTTACATACAGCCAAGCCAATCTATGTGCCACTTTAGTAGCCAAATATGATGATATTCGATAAAAATATGTGTCGTTTTTTTAATGCTGATTTTTTTCTTGACTGCTTTCTTCCCCTTTAAAATCAAACCAAAGTTATTCAAGGGACACCCCCTTAAAAATGACCTCAATGTTGAGGACGGACTCATTGGTTTTACAACAATTTTCAAAGTCTTACTGCGGTTTCCAGTCATGTAGGTCTTCTTGTGGCTAGACTTGCAGAAAATAGACTAAAAAACGAGTACGAGTATCTTGCTCAAACCGCTATTTCATATGAACAAAACGGCGCGTACTTAACATAAAACAAAATGACAGGCAATATAAAATCACACACACACACACACACACATACACACTCACACATACTACTCAACTTTGTATGTGTCATATTTTGCACTTATTGTGAATTAATTAAAAACAAAGACAGCCAGCACAAGTATTTCCATATAAAAACAACCGAAAAGATGATCTAATTCCAAGAAGGCCCGATTATCACATCTCTGTTTTGTTGGTTTTTGAGAAAGCGGCAACGACATGAATGTTTGCAATTAAATAACAAGCTTTTGGGTTAAATATGGCAAACGGGCTAACAACAGCATTGACATTGAATGTATTCTCATTATTACCTACAGAGGCAAATGGCATTCCTAAGTCTATGGGTCTATAGTAAATACCCATGGCATGCCTCCCTCGTACCACTCGGAATTTCACTACTAGTAGTCATCATCTTTATACATTGCCCTTGAACTCATGACATGACCGCACTACAAGTTATTCTTTTATGACACGCATCCATCACCCTGGCCAAGCGTAAAGAAGTGACATACATACATATTGTCAATTTAATCAGCAGAGAAACATATTTGAAAGTTTGACGAAGGACCAAACATTGCTTTGAGCATTACCCTTGACGAGTAATATTTGCTGTTTTTTGACCCCCCATAGTTTACTGTGAATGCAAGGCATCAGTTGGCGATATTTTTTAAAACCAAATTTTTGGCCATTTAATCTGTATGCCTTCTTTGTTTGCTTTCAACTTTTTATTTTGTTTGCATTTTCAAAATATATTTTTTTATATTTATTGTTGTCAATGTTGTTGTTTTTGTTATTGACCTAACAAGCGCTTTCATATTCAATTCTATGGCCAAAACAAACAAAAACCAAAAATCATATTGAAATGCCACATGCGGCCACTTGTGTTGTCATTCAAAGAAATGAGAAAAAAGAAATTGACAGAAAATATCTATCTACAAATTTTATTTATGTGTATTTGCATGGGCGCGTAGACATATGTGTATGCTCATATGTATATATAAAAAAATATTTATATAATAAATAAATCTGTACTTGATTTAATTTAAATAATCAAGCAGATATCCTATATACCTACTACGACTTCCCTGGCTGGTAGAGGTATTTTTATGCCAAAAAGGTTGTAAAAAGGTTGTTCTAATATTTTTTTACCATATACAGCGGTCAAAAAAAGTATTCATCATTCAATGTTTTTTTTTTTAATAAGTCTACAAAAGACAATTGGAATAAAAACATATTAAACTAATGATGCAGTAGTGCTTGTGTGATATATATGTATACAATTTCATTGTTTTTAAAGAAAAAAATAGTATTTATTGGAACAAAAAGGGCCATTTTACAGCTGAACACAAAAAATTAAACAAAAAAAGTATTCATCATTGCAAAAAAACAAAAAAATAAATAACATAATGTGGACACTTTTTTTCTTCTTTTAAATCCCTTTATTTTATTTATATTTAGTTAAAGTTTAAGAGTAAAGTACAATAAAATGTTTGATATCAATAGAAAAGTAAAACAGTAATCAATGTAAACTACTGGAATGGCGTTCGGTTTTAACTCGCGTCTTTACGTCGTCACGGCTGCGGATAGACTGATTTCTGTGTGCTTCGCTTACTCGTCTTTGTGTTTACCAAAGCCAAACACACATACATTCAAACTTTTCCCACAATTCGGCCATCCTGCGGGGAATTCGTCTCGAATTCTTCATCTTCGCCCTCAAAATCGCACCACCTCTTCATGTATTCTGCACAAGTTGTAGTTTTCATCGGTCCCTCACCAGAACCACGTTTGAAAACATCGTAGGTATCATTTGGCTTTACCCTCATCACTTCGTAGGGTCCCAAATATTTCGATTTCAGCTTAAGGCCTGGACCAAATTGCGTGCGCTTTATAGCAATTAAGTCACCCTTTTGGTATTTAGTGGCCTTACGTCGTCGTAGATTGTAATACAATCTGTTTTCCTGTTGGACTTTTAAAATTTGCTCTTTCGCAGCTTGTCTGTAAAAGTTTCTTTCTTCAACGAAATTCGAATTCAGCTCATCCTCAATCATCTTCAGAATTTCAGATTGTTCGGGAGTCCTCATCTTTACTCCAAACATTAGTTCAAAAGGTGTAGTGCTAATACTTCTGGAAATTGTCGAATTTATGACTTGCTGTACTTTTGCAA
Organism: Stomoxys calcitrans; assembly: GCF_963082655.1. Taxonomy (NCBI): domain Eukaryota; kingdom Metazoa; phylum Arthropoda; class Insecta; order Diptera; family Muscidae; genus Stomoxys; species Stomoxys calcitrans. The sequence goes on along the minus strand of NC_081553.1, from coordinate 82,282,206 downwards.
CGTGTCGATACCACTTTACAGGGTCATCCATACTCAACTTTGACAAAACGGCTATAATCGTCGAGTTCAATCTCTCAATTTGCCCGTTGGCTCGTGGCAAGCCCGTCGTTATCAGGAAATGTCTGATGTTCTCCGTCTCACAATACAGTTTGAAGTCCTCTGAGGTAAAAGCAGTTCCTCTGTCCGAAATTATTTGATGGGGATTTCCAAATAGAACACTTTGCGACTTCAGCTTAGATAAAACTTCGTTCGTCGATGTTGTCTTTGTTGGGTACAACCAACAGAACTTTGTGAAGGCGTCTATCACGGCAAAAATATGTTTATACTGTTTGCTAGTTGATTCCAATGGTCCTAGATGATCAATGTGGTAGGTATGCAATGGTTGAAACTCTTTCGGTAATGGGTGGAGTTCGCCCTCCTGTTTTCCCTTTTTCCGGTTAGCCATTATGCATGGAATACAATTCTGCAAATGATATTTGACCTTCTCTTCTAATTTGGGTATATAATACTCCCTTCTTACAATCTCCTTGACTTTGTCTTTGGCAAAATGCCCTTTCTCATGAACAGCTCGTATTACTTCCCTCTGCATTCCCTTAGGAATCACCATTACCTCATAGTCATCAACATACCTGCACAAAATATTTCCTTTCATGAAATAGTTATCATGAACGTCTTTTTCTTGAAGAATGCTTATAATTGCCAATAACTCATCGTCTTGTTGTTGAGCTTTCTCCAATCTGGTTAGTAAACTATCCTCCACTATCGTCATTATTGGAAATCGGCTTAATGAATCGACATGTTTCATCCTTACACCAGGTCTATGCTCCACTTCATAGTCGAATTCTTGCAGTAGCAACACCCATCTGGCAACTCGTGTACATAAATCTTTTTTCTCCATCGTCTTGGTGAATGCATTGCAGTCGGATACTATTTTAAAATGAATTCCAAGTAAGTATACTCTGAACTTCTTCAGTGCCTCCACAACTGCGAGTATCTCTAACTCGTAACTGGAATATTTCCTTTCGGCGTCCGTCGTCTTCCTGCTCATGTAGTATACTGGATGCCAACCGTCGTCATCTGGAGATCGTTGCAATAAGATTGCGCCATACCCGTCCATCGATGCATCCGTATGAACTTCTGTTTCGTATCGTTGATTAAAAATATTTAATACGGGTCCTTCTGACAAAATCTTTTTCAAAGCGTTAAACGTAGCAATCTGTTCGTGACCCATCTCGAATAATCTTCCTGCCTTCGTTAAGTCGCTCAAAGGTTTAGCCAATATTGAAAAATCTGGAATGAATTTCCTAAAATAACTAGCAAGCCCTAGGAAACTCTGTAACCCTTTAACGTCTTTCGGCATTGGGAATTTCAATATAGCGGCGACCTTGCTGTTCGATGGAAATATCTGCTTATTCTCGATTACGTGGCCAAGAAATTCCACGCGTCTGACTAAAAATTGGCTTTTCTTCAAGTTTAGGTCAAGTCCATAATCCTTGCAAACTTGTATTACCTCCTTCAGATTTCGCAGGGCCTCGTCTTCGTCTTTCGATGGAATAATAACGTCGTCGACGTAAGGAAGTGCAACGCCTCTTCGTGTCAAATCACGAAAAATTGTGTTAATAAACCTCTGGAACACAGCAGGTGAGTTTGACAAACCAAATGGCACCTTACAAAACTGGTATTGCCCGTTGTGAGTAACAAATGAGGTGTACTTACGGCTTGCTTCGGCTACACTCACGTGGAAGAATCCGTTCTTTAAGTCAATTGTGCTGAACACCGTAGCCTCTTGCAGTCGGTCTAGCTGATCTTCGATGAGTGGTAGGGGGTATCGGTCTTTAACTATGATCTTATTCATGCGTCTAAAATCAACGCATAGTCTATACGAACCATCCTTCTTCCTAACCATCACCACTGGACTGCTATATTCAGACACAGATTCCTCAATGATGCCATCAGCCAACCACTTGTCCACTTGCTCATCCACTGCTTCCCTTTCAATCATTGGTAATCTACGAGGTCTGGAAAATATGTTAGTGTCTTCGCTCAGGATGATATTCATTTCGACATTCGTAGTTTTGTTCTTCTCAGGTCTGTAATTATCAATGAGCTTCATAACTTCGCGTTTTGCACCATCACTTGCCATTAAATTCACGTCTACTTGACTCTCTGGCTCGTCAGCTGTTCTTATGAGCATAATGTTGTGCTGCTGGGAGGTAACGTCGTCTTTGATCTTTTCGAACTTTAAACTATTCGCCGTAATTTCAACACGAACATCGGAGCAGAAATCCTTTCCTAGCACCACGTCGATATCCATAGAATTTGCTGGAACTACGTGGAATGTCAATTGGTAGTCCTCCTCGTCGATTTCAACTTGATGCGTGAAGTTTCCCAGCGGCTTTATTCGGTTGTTGAGAGTCCTTTCACCAAATCCAACCAAATAAAAATCAGATTTCTTAAGAGTTGGTCTTCTTAGATCATTGTAAACTTTATCGCTGACAACATTATACCTGCTGCCTGTATCGAAGATCGCCATGTATTGTAAATCAGAAAATTTAACAACTTTCTTCATTATGTCATCAGGAACTAAACGTCGCATATTGGCTCTTTCATTTTTGCGCGGACATTGTTTTGATATGTGGCCAAACTCATTACATCCAAAACACTTGGTCCCTTTATCTTTATCGCTGCAATTTCGGGACGTGTGCCCTTTTTCGCCACAGTTGTAACACAACTCCTTTTTCTCGGCCTTGTTTGTTGTCTTATCCGGTTGTTTCGTCTTATCAGGTTGTTTCGTCTTGTCAGGTTGTTTTTGGTTAAAATTAAACCTTGGTTTAATCTTTTCCTGCATCGTCTCGTAGCATCTTAATTTCTCCTTAAACTCTTTAAGATTTCTGGCACCATACAGCATCGCCTTATTTGTTGCTAAATCATTTATGCCGTCGATTACGTATTGTATCAAAGCGTCGTCTTCTATGTTGCCTCGAGAAGCTAGCTCTTTCATCTTTAAAAGATATTCCAGGTAATTTTCGCCTTTTTGGATTCGTCGTTCGGACAATTGTTTATGAAGCTGTGCGCTGTTTGTCGTCGACTGGAATTCTTCTACCAATTTGCTTTTAAGGGTACTCCAAGATGTTATACCACGTTCGCTTGATATAAACAATTTCGCAAGCCCTTTCAATGAGCGTTTAGCAAACACAAATTTCTGGAGGTCATTCCATCCCATAACAAAAGCAGTTTCGTCGAATTCATCCAACCATGCGCCAATGGGTAAGTCATCAGTTCCATCAAAAGGTCGAATGGAGTCTTCAATATCTCGGAAATTTAAAGTAAATCTGGGAACGTCATTGTATTGATGCGTCTGACACGATGAAACCTCTCTATTTACACCACTAGGCAGTTCGCAATTCATTGTTTGCTGTACGTGAACACTTTCAGCTTTGAGACACTGTTCGCGAACCAAATCGCCTGCAAGCAACAGCTTGTCATTATGTGAACCACCACCAATTGATTCTCTAACACTTGCTTGGCTATCTGCTCTCATTATTGTGCGGTCGTCTTCGTTGCTTTCGCCGTCGTCGTCGTCGCCTTCATCATCGTCTTCGTCGTCATCAACAGCAGCAGCTAACATTGCACCCTTTCGCAGATTATTAAAGATGTGTAAACACAAATCACCATCGATGTAGTCGATACCCAAAGCGTTACATATCGACACCAGGTCAGCTTGACACAAATTTGCCTTTATGTACGTTGCTTTGTTTGCATACATTTCGCTGTCTACATCGTAGTCGAAGCCGTCGAACAAGCGTAGTCGTTTTCGGTTGTCACGATCTCCTTCTCTTCCAAAAATGAATTTATGCATCGCAACCACCACCGTACGCTTGGCAGTTCTTAAACGATTGTCAACCGCCGTAAAATCCCCTAAACATGCCATGGTTCTCTTTTATTTATTATGAGTATTCTTTCTACACAAGTGTGTGTGTGCGTCTTTGTTATAGTTTTATTTTCTTATATTCACAAGAACTGTCCGCTGCACACAAACACATAAACGTGCACTCAATTCAAATCAGATATTGTATCAAATGTCTAAGGTGTCTTGACAATGTCTTACACACAATCACACTCTTCTCCTCAACTTGCCTCTACACACACAACGTTGGGATGTCGGCGTTCTCATATACACTTCTGAAAATTAACCGTCGTTTTGTGTATGGTTGCGAGAGTCCGTCTCTCTCTCACTAACACATACACTCGTCGTCTGTTGTTATTTAAACCACCTCCGTATTTTCAAATTCAACCGTCGTTTTGCGTGATTGTGTGAGAGTGTGTGCGTTGCAGAATTAAAGAAGTTGTACACCTGTGATTCCGTGCTTGGACATTCGTGGATAGAAACTATTCTGCTTTTTTCTTCTCTTTTGATGTGCTTGATGCAGACAATAAATATACTTCCTCGTCGAGTCTTTTCCTTTCTTTTTCTTTCTTTTTTAACCGTTCAGGCTGATTGTCGCCTTTCCACATTAACCATTGAATTACTCCGTTCGTCTCGACCGAGTCGCGTCGCGAGGTTTCTTCTTTCACTGCGGCTTTTATTGGCCGATCGTCGTTTTAGTTCACTGAGTCGACTCTATTTCGGTTGAGCCCCCAATTTGTGGACACTTTTTTTCTTCTTTTAAATCCCTTTATTTTATTTATATTTAGTTAAAGTTTAAGAGTAAAGTACAATAAAATGTTTGATATCAATAGAAAAGTAAAACAGTAATCAATGTAAACTACTGGAATGGCGTTCGGTTTTAACTCGCGTCTTTACGTCGTCACGGCTGCGGATAGACTGATTTCTGTGTGCTTCGCTTACTCGTCTTTGTGTTTACCAAAGCCAAACACACATACATTCAAACTTTTCCCACAATAATTTAAAAAAATTAATACTTTGTTATTCGACCACCGCGTCTTATAACTTCTTTTAAACGGTTTGACATCGATTGGACTAATTTAGCGGTTATATTTTGGTCTATATTAGTCCATTGCTCCATTATCACCTGTTGCATTTGACTCTTGCTCGAAAAATTGCGCGTTCTCAATTTGCGTTCGAGATGTTCCCAAAGATGTTCAATTGGGTTCAAGTCGGGACTTTGAGGAGGAGTTTTAATGACTTTGGGGCAGTTATACAGCATCCACATCTTGGTATTTAAAGCAGAATGTTTGGGGTCATTATCTTGATAATATTGAAAGTTATTACCAAGCCCAAGTTTTACAGCACTATCTTTTAAATTCCTCTTTAAAATGTCAATGTAAAACTTATGATCCATTACTCCATTAATAATTTCAAGATTTCCCGCTCCTGAAGCCGCCATACACCCCCAAACCATTAAACCACCTCCACCATGTTTTACAGTAGCAACTGTGTTTCGTTCTTCAAGCTCTGTATTTGGTTTTCTGTACACTATGACCTTTCCATCGCACCCAAAAAGATTAAACTTGCTCTCGTCTGCAAAAATGACTGTTTTCCAAAATGATTCGGGCTGTTTTACATACATTTTTGCGAAGTTTAGCCTTTTCACTCGGTTTATTTTATTTATAAAGGGCTTCTTATGTGCAGTTCTTCCTCTGTAACTATGCCTTTTGAGTGTATTTCGAATTGTTTGTGTAGTAACTTCCTTCCCTAAATATTCCATAGTGTTTTTACGAAGAATGGTCGCATTTGTCTTCGGAGTTTTCTGAACTTGCCGCACTAGCCAACGCACATCTCCAACTGAAAGTGCTTTTGGTCGACCAGATCTTGGTTTATTGTCATCAGTTTTCGTTTCTGTCCACTTTCTGATGATGGATTGTATAGTAGATCGTGGTCTATTTAATATTTCACTGATAGTTTTTTGAGTTAAACCATTCCTGTGGTGTTTTATTATCAAAACTTTTACCTCATCAGAAACCTCGTTTTGCTTACGACCCATTTTGACAAAAACTATATTTTCAATGAAATTAAATATTTGCTGTCAAGGGCAAAGCCTCCTTTACTAAATAAAACAGAAAAGGGGGATTCCCAAATAATATTTGAATTTGACTTTGATGATAGCACATCAATGATGAATACTTTTTTTGTTCTGTTTTTGGTGTTATTATATAAAATTGCATTTTTTGCGCTAATTAAATTTATTTTTTGAATTTATTTTAAAACATATTACGAAAAATAAACTATTGCATAAAACTGCATTATTTGTTTACTTTAAATTTTCTTCAATTACCCAAAATAAGTGAATTTATTATCAATTTTGCTAATGATGAATACTTTTTTTGACCGCTGTATGTTTGTTTTTTAGATATCATATGAGTTTCTATTGAATAACAGTATTTAGTAACAACAAATTTGAGTATGAAAACAAATTCCATAGAAGCAAGAGCCACCTGCAAAGAAAAAAAAATTCTATTAAAAATTTAATTGAAAATAAAATCATTTTCTATTAAAAAATTAATTGATCTAATCATTTTTTAATTGAATATGAATTTTTTTCAGTGACTGTCGTGATTGAAATTTTTGCCATTTTGAGTTAATTGGTTTAATTAATTTTTTAATTGATCTGAACATTTTTTCAATCACAATCGTAATTGAAAATTTGTTCATTTTCAATTAAAAAATTAATTGATTCAATAATTTTTATAATCGAATTTTAAAAAATGTTTAAGTATGGTGCTAAAGTAAAATCAGAAATTGATTGGAATATTCAAAAAATCTCAATAATTTTTTAATTAAATTAATTATTAATTAATTAAAAAATTAATTGAAGATTTTAAAAATTTCAATAATTTTTTTTAATTGATCCAATTAAAAAATTGATTGAAAACTTAAAAAATTTCAATAATTTTATAATTGAATGCATTTTTTTTTAATTGAAAACATTTTCAATCGCCTTTTTAAAAAACCATGATTGATATTATCATTTTTGTGATTGCAGCAGTTTCAATTAAAAAATTAATGCCCCCTCTAGTGGCTCAAGAAGTCAAGATCCCAGATCGGTTTATATGGCAGATGTATCAAAACAAGGATCGATATGGCCCATTTACCATCCCAGCCGACCTACACTATTAAGAAGTATTTGTGCAAACTTTCAAGCGGCTAGTTTTACTACTTCGAAAGTTAGCGTGTTTTCGACAGACAGACGGACGGACGGACATGGCTAGATCGACTTAGAATGTCATGACGATCAAGAATATATATACTTTGTGGGGTATTAGCCGAATATTTCGGGTAGTTAGAAACAGAATGACGAAATTAGTATACCCCATCCTATGGTGGAGGGTATAACAAATGAAGCCCGCTAAGCGGTTTCACCTTCCCTTACAAAGCTGCTGAAAATTCTGCAAGTTATTCAATCTGATAATCTGAGTTGCCCATGCTTGAAGCAACGCAAATTTTATCTTACTCTTCAAAAAAATGTTTTGAATTTGAAATTTTATTGAAATGCTTTACTAAAATATGGGCCACTATGCTACTATGCATATTTGCATATTTCGCCTTACTTTTAAAAAATTAGTTTTTTCCTTTTACGACAATACGCTAAACATATATAAGGTGGAGCAATTTTCTTTTTTTTATGCTACAAAAGGAAAATAGTTTCAACCTAGAAGACATATCTTTTTTAAAAGATCCTGATGAGTTTGGTGAAGTACTTAACGAAATCGCGATCTAGAAAACCATTTTCTGCATAAAAAATAAAGAAAGTGTTGAAAATGCAAAAATTTGTCGGAGTCTGGCCGGGATTCGAACCTGGGCACACGGAGCAACAGCGAGAGCCGTTGCCCTTGTCTACCGCTCGAAGCCATCAATACAACTTCCAACAGATGCACAGAATCATAAGTATACCGTGGGAGTAGTGTAATTTGTGTAGACAAAAAATATGCCATTACACCAAAATACATGCATTGGGAAAAGTACAGCTATTAGACAGGGTTGCCGATCGTTGTTACTGTGGTATTTATATCATAGAGACTTTTTCGCAATCAATTCTGTATAAGTACAACATACCAACGTACGGCTCTTGAAGCCTTTACACCTAATATGCCTGATGCCTCTAAACCAAATTACGTAACGCGTCCCATGGTGATTGGTGTGCGTTGCTATTTCTGGCTTTACTTTTCCATTTGCAAAGAAAAATCTCCGCTCATTGAGCTCGTCTCGAAAAAGAAACAAACAAAAAATTTTAAAATTTAATTAAAAGGTTTTTTTGTGTTTCTATTGTATTTCTAATAGAAACTGATTATCCTACGGTCTGCAGCCAGACAATATCCAATTGCATGAATTATTTCAAGGCCGAATAAATGTTGGGCAAAATTTGACAATTTTTTGTTAATTTTTCTATTGATTTTTATTTTATTGAATTGAAAAAAAAAACTTGCCACTGTGCATTTGACAAGTCCATTAATTGTCGATGGAGGCGATGGTTTAGGTAGCCTTCCGTTCGTTAGTTGGATTTGTCTGACTGCTGTTTTGTTTGTCGTCATGCTTTGGAGAATTGATTCGCCAACGATTGTGTTTTTTTTCGCAAGTGGTGATGTTGCAAACATGAGAATGCTTCGTCGAACTATTCTCCCCACTCATGTCATCATAAATATTTACGAGGGCTGGGAATAGAAGAACAAAAAAGAAGACATGTGAATTGTTCGAGGGGATTTCCTTTCGTTTTTATTAAGAATTTGAGTGGAGGGCTGGCTATATGAGTATTGTGTCTGCAACATTTAGGCACACACACACACGCCCATACATACATACACTTATGTTTACCACATGTATGTAACTCGTATGCATGCATCCAAACACCGCCACTTAAATGTCGGCACACAGATTTTTGTCGAAAAGTTCAAGGTCTATTAAAGTTGTTTTTATTCTCAATATTGTTGTTGTGGATTTCTTCTTCTTTGGTTTGTGTATAATATATATGAGTACAAGTGTGTGTGTGTGTTTGTGTAAATGTGCAAAAGTGTGTGTCAAAATATCATAAAAAAACCACCAACTACACATATACACCTCATAAAATCTCTTCTGAACAAGTATAATAACAACAACAGCAACAATAACAATGCTCCAAATGACACAAACCAACCAAATTGGCAATGCCTCCTATTAAACTGGGTGTATGTGACAATAGATGGCTGCATAAACAAACAAAAAAAAAAACGAATAGCAAACATTCAAACCTCATCATTGAACACTTATACAGTCAAGCTCAAAAGTCTTTGTCGCCAAATGCAGAACACATGCACACAAACTAACTAACACCTTGCCATACGAGTACACATGTATAGGCTATACCTTCAACCGACCATGCCAAATTTTTAGGAACAATGTAGTAGTTGTGTTTGCTTTTTGTCAAAACAGATGAATTTAAACGCCACTTGCGGCCGAGAAAAAAACGTCTATAAATATTTATAGCGCAGAATAATAGTGTTTTCCTCTTGTTTTTGGTTTTGTTTATATTTTTCATGTCGTTTTGGTTGTCATTTTGTTTTTTTTGGTATTACAACGTACAATTTTATGGCAATGGTCGAAATGATGTGTTTTTCCTGAATGTTTATGACATCTATGGTAAATTAAATTGCAATAAGGTATTAACATTGATTTTTGAAAAAACAAGGAATTTGGTAAATAGCTAGATCGCTACAGCCTACTAACCTGCAAATGTTCACATCTGCTGGTTAAGACATGTCTTCAAATAAATGAGAATGTATAGTGCAAATCCTAACTATTTGTCAGTGGAGAACACACTGGTAAACATGCTGATACTCTAAAGGGTGCATATAAAAATTTCTGCAGAAAAAATGGGGATGTCGAAGAAGCAATAGCACTTTTGCTATATGCAATGTTCTATTACTTCCTCGATATCCTCATAGTTGCATTTGCTCAATGCTATGTTCTGTTGCTTCCTAGACATTCTCACAGTTTCTGCAAAAATTTTTACCTGAACCCTTTAGACTATCAGCATGTTTACCACTTAGAAAGGGTCATAACGAACACTATGACAAAGTCATAGAAAAAAGAAAAGCGGCAGGCCAAAATCAAGATCGGTTTATAGGGCAGCTATATCAAAACATGGACCGATATGGCCCATTTACTATCCCAACCGACCTACACAAATAAGAAGTATTCGTGCAAAATTTCAAGCGGCTAACTTTAGTCCTTCGAAAGTTAGCGTGCTTTACACAAGTGAACTGGTCCTATGTGTCCCGTTATGATACCAATAGATATACTGACCTCCTTCTTACTTTCTTTCAGTAATAGCCTCGTCTTCTCACGATCTGGATCCACCCATAGGATCGCCGTCTTAAATACTGTTTCGCTGTTCCACAGGGTTGCATGCACATTCATCGCCCACGCCATTAACTCGGACTGCGCCCACCCGAAAAGCTTCGGGTTAACCATGTTCATTGACGACAGTCCTCTGTCTTTTACCGCCAAATTGTCTGCCCTTTCATTCCGCTTTACTCCGTTATGGCCCGTCGCCCAAACGATGCGGATTTTGTCACTATCAGAGAAGGCGTTAATCTCCTTCTTACACTGCAAGACTGTTCGTGACTTTACCGTACTGGTTGTTATTGCTCTTATGACACTTTTACTGTCCGTAAAGATGTTCACACTTGACGTCCTCGCGTTAGCACCACAGCACCTCACGCATTCCGTGATCGCCCGGATTTTCGCCTGTAGGCCATCTAAAACAGATCTCAGTCCCTGGGTTCTCAATGTAGACCCCAGGCCCACTCTGTCCTCTAGCTTTGATCCATCCGTGTAATATGATCTTCCAGAAGGCAATACTAGTGTTTCGTCAATCCAAGAGTGTGCCGCCGGCAACAGTGAAACCTCCTCCCTTCTTTCCAGGTTTCCTATCGTCGTCGGGTAATCGTGGGGTCTCTGCTGTATAATCCCGGTATAATCACTGCAGTCTATAAACATACGCATAGTTTAAAGATGGTTTATATCTTGATACAAAGGGTGATTTTTTAGCTATTATGTTTTTTGCAACACTGGTTTAAACAGCTGACGCACGTTACGTGTTTTGCTTCATTATCGAACATTTTCTGTTCGGTCTATAATTTAACCATAAATCGTCTTACAAACGAACAACGCTTGCAAATTATTGAGTTTTTTTTTTTAATCAAAATGCGTGCTCTATTAATAAAGTTCATCGCACGCTTTTTCCATTTTATGGACGAAGCTCATTTTTTTTTGGCTCTATGGGTCGATTTTGGAGTGAAGATCAGCCAAAAGCATTGCAAAAGCTACCAATACATCCAGAAAAAGTCAGAGATTGGCGCGGTTTATAGGCTGGTGGCATCATTGGTCCGTCTTTTGTTTTGCCCAAAATTGCAAGAGTTTGACTTGCAAGACATGTGGTTTCAACAAGACGGTGCACAGTGGGCCAAATGGCAAAAAAATTGGAAATAAGTCTACAACTTTTTATCTGTTGATTTTAGCCATACAAAATGTTCTAGACATTTGTAGAGGAGGACATAGGCTTTCAGAAAAGTGCTGTTGTTGGTCCATATCTTTAATACAGGGTGAGCTACAGGGTGTGAAAGTTGACCACTTTTGACTTCTCCAAGCTTCTGGGGGCCATAACTTTTGATCTACTCAACCGATTTACATGATTTAGGACTCTAGAGAAAGAGCTTGACAAGATCTAAAAAACTTATGCATAAAGTACCATGCCATCGTGTACTGTTAAGGAGTTATGAATTGTTTAATTTTAAAATATGAAAATTTGGCCTTGGTTTTTTTCAGTGTTTTTTAAATAACTCCGTCAATTTTAAAGCTATAAACTTCATACTTCACACAAATTATGCCAGCATATGTGTGCATAAAATACAAAAGGAATCACGTGAATATCTTTGGCGGTTTAAAAATGGCATCGTTTTCAATATGAAAAATATTTTTTTTGTCAAAAAATTGCAAAATTTTTCAAAAAAGATACTCCCATTTCCTTTAAGTTTTCGCAAACTTTGGCCATCAAAGCATTATCATTTCTTTCCATTTTCACAAAGTCGAGGTATTAAGAAAAGTTTTAAGTGCTAATTTGGCTAATTTCGATATCAAACAACACCGTTATCTTAAGACCAAAATGGCCAATTTTTTTACTAAACTTCAAAAGTTTCTCACTGGAAAAAAAGTTCCACGGGGATTTTTTCGCTTTTTTTGAACTTAAATGAAAGCTTAAAATGTTCCCAACATTTTAAGGTATGTCTCGCCATATCCTAGCCATAAATGAGATCGTAGCTATCAAAATACTGAAAAAAGTCAATTTTCAAGTAGTGCTATATTCATTGCTAAAAAACAAGTATTACGTCACATTTTATTGCAAAGATGTTAAATAAACTTTTATTTGGTAACACTTCTTCTACAAAACACAAAAAGAATCATGGAAATATCTCTATTCTATTCCATTTTATGGAACCGGCAATAAAAAAGTCAATTTTTCAAAAAAGTCGAATTTCCCAAATTTTGTTTTTGTTGTCCTAATTGCACATGACACACTATAGCCATATTTACGCAACATACCTTATCGTAAAGGAAATTTTCATACCTTTCCAACGATGTATAAAACATTTCTCAACTCGGATTCTATCTACTCTAAAATTCATTTACACTTCATTAAACTCTATATAAAAATGTCTATTTGTGAAATGGAACCTTATATGGGGCCTACACTAAAACATTGATAGATTTGCCCAGGGTTTACAATACAAATGTGTTAGAATAAAAAAGGTCTCCTGCCAAAGTTTAAAAAAATTGGAATAAAAATATGTGTTTTAGAGCGAAAACACTTCGCATCGGCGTGCGTTTGTATAGTACCTACATCTATTTTTAATGTAAGCTGATGATTTTTGAATAAAAAGTAACCTAGAAATATACCTGCATATATATATATATTTGTGTTAAGATTTGATGCAGACAAATGTTACCTGTTTCGCTATGTCGAATTCCCAGGAAATCCACCGTATCAATGAATGTGAAAAAACCTACCCATAAAAAATTCATTGTCATTTTTTTTAACCAAATTCGAGTCCAGGTAAATAATTATAGAAGAGTAAGTAAAAAGAGGCACTTTGGACCCCTTTTTACGATTGCGTCTGATACCTGAAATGGGTCATTAATTGTGAATATATTGCATAAATATTTGAACAAAATCCAAATTTTCTTCATTATATTTTGTAGAGGCGTAAAGGACATTTATAAGTTATGGAAGTCATACTGAAGTATTCCACTCTTTCGAAAATTGTATGGGACATCAAAAATGATTCCAAATCATACACGGAGTCATTTAAGGAACTTGTTTACACTTTGGACCACATATATGGAATAAGGCTAAATAAAGACGCTTTAGACAAACTTGAAAAATTCTACAAATCATTTGAGAGAAGGTTGCCAGAATGTTCATTCGCAAAAATCAAGTTTTTCAAAATGTATGAGAAGTGGCTGAAATCGGATCTACTTATTGAAATTAAACCGCTGATTCCCGGCCGGCCTAGCAAAGCATACGACGAAGTTACGGAGAAAACCAAAAATAACATTTTGTATGGCTAAAATCAACAGATAAAAAGTTGTAGACTTATTTCCAATTTTTTTGCCATTTGGCCCACTGTGCGGTGTCACATGCCACACAGCACGCGCAACATTGGATTTACTAGGAGGCGAGTTCGGTGAATATTTTATTTCACGTTCGGAACCGGTCAATTGGCCTCCTCGACCGTGCGACTTCATGCCTTTATGCTATTGCAGATAATCCAAATTTCCAAGTTTGCCCATGAACATTTCATTAAGCAACAGGGGCAAACGTTTCACATATCAATGAGTGCTGTCCGATTCAAGTTTAAGCTCAATGACAAGCGGCCACCTTTTTATAGCCGAGTCCGAACGGCGTGCCGCAGTGAGACACCTCTTTTTTGTGGAGAAGTTTTTCCATGGCTGCCATACCAAATGGTACAATACCTCCCAAATATCGCCAATATTAGGAGGGGATAACCACTGCTTAAAATTTTCGTGATGCTCTCGCCAGGATTCGAACCCAAGCGTTCAGCGTACGTGCTAACCTCTGCACTACGTTGGCCTCCGTGAGACACCGGCCGAAATGTTGGAAAGAGTATGCTAAAATTGGACTAAGCGAATGGACTATTTGAGGCCCAGTCACGGTCAACCTTTGCCTGAAATAATCTTCAAATATTAAATTATATGGACCGTAACTGGGTTCGAATACTGGCGAGACCATCAAAAAAATAATTTTCTGCGGTGGTTTTCCCCTCCTATTGCTGGCAACACTAGTGAGGTACTTTGCCATGTAAAACTTTTCTCCAAAGAGGCAGAACTCGGCTATAAAAAGGAGGCCCCTTATCATTGAGCTTAAATTTGAATCATTCATTGATGTGAGAAGTTGGCCCCTGTTGCTTAGTGGAATGTTGATGGGCAAAATTTGCAATTTTGCAATTTACTATCGATTCAAATAAATATTTCATGAATTTTTCTGAATTTTAAGTGTTTTTTTTAACTTTCCTATAGCTCTTAAAAATCTTGAGTTCATAAATAAAAGTCGTATTTTTATCCCGATTTCAATGAACAAACGTGCCGAGTTTGAATAAAGCGATCACCCGGTTTAAGGTCTTGAGTCCAAAATGGGCATTTACTACCCATATTGGTGATAACATTGAGCTGCAAGATCTCTATAGATCCAACATATGTTGCTTCCGTATAGCTTAATTTTCCGATTGAACGCAAAAGACCGCATTTCTGATCAAGAATTTATGAAATTTGGAACAGATCCCTTGGCACTCGTACTAATTACAGTCAATACCTGAACATACGCAGTTTCTGCAATTTCAAACAATGAGAGTCCTTGCAAGAGTATTAAGCCCTTCAACATACATGGTTTTATTCTACACTCTTTACGAATACACAGAGATAACAGAAAGTGAACTAATTTTGAGTTATTCCCTCAATTTTTTCAGTAATTAACTTGGTTTTTATATATTTGTTAGAAAAACCTACCAAAAATTGAGGTCAGCCTACCAACCTACCAAGAGAATAAAAACCTACCAATTTTGGTAGGAATCTACCAAAAACGGCAATGCTGTTCACAGCGTTCTTGCTAATATGTTCATTCCCTATTCAAGCTCGCTACATCAGCGGGGCAATAGCTCACGGTTTGTAGTTGCTTGCTAAATCATTCAGTATAACGGCTTCAGTTCTTCCTGTATGATGATCAACCTATAAACAAAATCAAATTCAATTTTGTGTATCTTTGGCCCGAAAAAGGATCACTGTATATATCGCTTGCATATGTAGCACATATCTACTCTTACCGTTCCGTTCAGTTGCGTACATTTCTCTTCTAAAGAGTAATCGGCGGCATGTCTTTCGGGTTGGGCAATAAAAGCAAGTCCCTGATATTGAGCTTAGACTTGCATCGGACAGCACGCATTGATAAGAGGGATGGTTTTCTGCAGATTTGCAGAAGAACTAATTAAGCAAAATAATCTATGTACATAGCCAAAGAAGTTGGCAAAACTTTCTCTCTCATCTATTATACTTAATGTTTAATATGCCAGACACTATATATCAAATTCTTTACTATTATTTCTGACACGTGTTTGGTGCCATTTAGATGACACAAATCTATTTGTGTTTTATTTTTTTGTGGCAGATAATTTTGAATGTCAAAGTCATTGCAGATAAACTGAATAAATAATACAACCGACGCGGGTGGTTAACACAAATATCCTAAATGGCAGTAACAAAAACAGTTGTCATGGCTTTACTTCGTATCTTAAATAATAATTAAAGCAAATAATTCACTGTTGTTGTGACTATATAGGAAAAACAAAAATAAAACAAAGATAAACAACATTCATATTTGCAAAAATATAATAAAACACAAGGGGTTATATACACATTCAACACTCGCTGAACTGAACTGAACTGAATTGAAGCGTTGTTGGCGACATTTTATGAAGAAAAATTATCACCTTTATAAGATTAACGATCAACGAAGAAATAACAAAAAGAGGAGAGAATATTACAAACAAAATAGATCAATAATTATTATATCAACATTCTTTCAAACTTTTGAGTAATAGGTAATAATTTATTAATGTGAATATATATATGTATATTAGAATATATGAGTGAATTGATTAATTGATTGTTGATATTAAACGATTATGAATGATGATGATGATTGTATGGGATTAATGGTGTTTCACCACACCTGTAGAAATAATTCATATTGGAAAAAATGCCATCGAATATGAATTATTTTTAAAAGTTAAATTTAAAAAAAAATCGAAATTAAAAATGAACAAAAAAATTCTGAAAAAAAATAGGAAACAATTAAAACTTTAAAATATTAAAAACTAAAAAGAAAGAAAACAAAACAAATAACAAAAAATTATTAAATTATATTAATAAAAGACAGAATGGATATTTACCATGTGAATAATACTTCTAATATTTCGCTCTATGATCAAATATCTGCCTCTTGTTTCTCAAGATATGATTTTATTTATCTAGCTTACAATATCACTGTGTCATACCGCGACTTCAAAAATTTTGACTATTCTGTCATAGATGAAATGATTTAGGAAGTCTATTGGAATGGAAAATATGATCTTATTTCTGTCGATTAGAAATTTAGCTTTCTTCAAGATAACATTGGTCGTATCTATGATGTAACAGTCCCCATTCGGACTAACATGATGAAATCGGATACTAAGCCTTGGTTTAATTCCACTATTAGGATTTTTATTCGTAACAGATACCTAGCTACTCCAACGTTTTAAAACGCCTGAACTTCATGAGGAATTTCGCACGGCAATAATTAAAGTTAATACACTCACTATTGATGCAAAATTGCGATATTATTTCTCCAAATATTATTCGCCGTTAGACACGAAAGGAAAGTGAAGGGTTATAAACGATATCGTAATTGGAAAATCCAAGGCAATTTCTAATAACCATGGTGATAAAAATGAATTAAATGAAACTTTTGTTAATATTAATTTTTTTCTTTTTTTTATTTGCTATCTATTTACAAAAGCAAATAATAAGCAAATTTTCATAAAATTAAATTCAAATAGAGATGCTAAGGCCCATTGACCTTAGCAATCATTTAAGTTATTGCATTGCTTATAATAGATATACATACTTTAACTTAATATATTTACATTTTTGTTTTCAAATTTATCAATTTATGACAAAAAGGGAAGGTCAAGAACATTAAGTTTTTTCAGTCGTCGTGTTTCGTTTGTGTCATCGAGGAGAGTAATTGCCAAAATGTTTGAATGATTACTTAGTCGGGTGAGGTAATTCGTGCTGTATCTTCGTATTTCATCTTTAACGAAAGGAATGCCGAGATCCTTATGAATATTTTTATTGCTCATGAACCAGGGTTAGATATCATTCGCAACGTTTGAAATTGATAACGCTGCAAAATGTCAACGTTTGAATGGCTTAAAGTGCCCCAGAGCTCAACTCCATACGTCCAAATCGGTTTTAGAATAGTTTTATACAGTAATATTGTTGCGATCTTAGTTGCGATCTTGAGCCCAATAGCCAGTACATTCGCTTTGTTTTCGTTTCAAGCTGCTGTCTTTTTGATTTGATATGCTGCTTCAAAGTCATGCGTCTATCTATGTTTAAGCCCAAGTACTTAATGAATGTGGATGTTGGTATAGCATCGCCATTTAAAGATATTTGGGGACAATCGCCTTTTCTCATAGTAAAAGTTACGTGAGTTGATTTATCAGCATTGACTTCAATATTCCAAGTCTTAAGCCACGTATCTACAGTGTTTAAGTGGCCTTGTACTAATTGTGATGCATTTAATGGGTCATTACTAACGGCCAAAACTGCAGTGTCATCCGCATAGGTAGCTACTGTAACACTAGAGGTCCCAATACACTTCCTTGGGGTACTCCCGAGTTTATATGGCCTATATCAGAATCTTCATTATTGATATTTACATTTATTTAAAATCGTCTTTCGCTCAAGTAAGATTTCATAAGTAAATAAAAAGGTGTAGGCAAGAGAGTTTTTAGCTAATACAACAGTCCGTTGTGCCAAACTTTGTCGAAAGCTTGTTTTACATCCAGGAAGACCGATGAGCAGTATTGTTTCTTCTCTCAGCTATCTCTTATTATTTGAACTATACTGTGGCATTGTTCCGAGTTACCATGGCCTTGCCGAAATCCAAATTGATGGTTGGGAATGATATTTAGTTTGTTCAAAATAGATACCATCGTCTTTTGCACCAGTCTTTCAAATATTTTAGAAATTATTGGTAACTAGCTTATGGGCCTATAGGAAAAAACGGAATTTTCAGGTTTGTTTGGCTTAAGAATCATAATAATTTTAGAAAGTTTCCATTGGATAGGAACACAGCTTAGTCGTAATGCAGAATTAAAAACTACAGTTAAATAAATTATGCCTTTTTTTGGTAATGCTTTCAGCACTTTCCCATCAATAAGGTCATATCCTGAAGATTTTTTGGTATTTAGTTCTTTCAATTCATTTTGAACTTTATTTACCGTAAAAGCTTTGATTGGTCTAAACATCTGGCAAGGAACTTCTAAAAAATTCAGAAGGTCATTTTCGTGTGTAGTGTTACACATAGAGAAAGGTGCAAACGTTTCTTCAAGTAGTTCTTTTTACTTTACTTTTATTCTTTACTTTTATCCGTTTTGCACCACGAACCACATGTATCTTTAAGGGCCACATTTCTTTTTGGGGCTTTTTAAGATATTTTATTGGTTTCCTCAAGCTGTAATCATTCTTGTCCGATTTGTTTAGATGACGTAGAAAGTAGTTTACAGAATTATTCTTGTATTCTCTAAGTTTAGTTTTGAGAAAATTTGTTGATTTAATTTTTCGCTGAAGATCTCGTTACTTGCCAAATTTTGCGTAGTCGCCGCTTTTGTTTAATTAATTTCTTGATTTCAAATGAAGTAGAAAACTTAGCATCATTTTTGGTCTCACTTTGTGGTGTTGACAAAACTGCGGACTCATGTATCAGCTTTGTAAATATTTCCATAGCTCAGCTCAGCTTCTGATTTAATCGAAATGTTTAAATTTATATTATTTTCCAACCAGGTTTGGAAAAATTTAATATCTGTTTTTTGTGAAAACATTTTGGAGGTCTTTAAACGAGTGCATTTAGATGCGGGCAAGTTAACTACAATCGGGCTATGGTCGGAGCTCAAATCGTAACTCTCATTTATTTGTACAGAGGATGACGAGATTCCTTTGTAAATTATATAGTCCAGTAAGTCTGTAGTATTATTTCGGTCACTAGGCCAATAGGTAGGACTTTCTATAGATAACACATTGAAGTGATTATTAGTAATGCATTTATGAATTTCGCGCCCCTTTGGATTTACTGATCTAGATCCCCACCTTGGATGCTTGGCGTTAAAGTCGCCATCGACTAGAAATGAGTTGCCAAGACTATTAAAGAAATCATCAAATTGCATGCATTTAACACTAAACCGTGATGGAAAATAAGCAGCATAAATTGAGATTTTTGTGTTATTAATTTAACACCTGGGGATTGCAAATATGGATAATTGTGTGTGCCAACAATTTCATATTTGATACTTTATATATAAGTTATGATGGTCAACCGAGTCGAAAGCCTTTGAATGATGTAGTAGGACGAGAAAACCAACATTGCCATTATCAATTTCGCTTCTTATTGATTCTGAAACTTCAACTAATGCACAAACGCAACTATGATGGGCACGAAACCTGAATTGTCTATCGGACAACAAAGATTCATGATGGCGATATTCGGACATTTGTTTATGCAAAACCTTCTCGTATACTTTCGAGAGGTAACATAATATAGAAATTGGACGGAAATCATTATTCGATTTAGGGATTGAGATTATCGTTGATCTTTTCCAAATGGTCAGATATGCACTGGTGATTAGAATTGAATTAAGGAGATGAGTATGATGAATATTCTACTTAATCTTGGGTCAATGTTATCAACACCAATAGCATTTGACTTGACTGATCTAAGACAATGTAAAACTTCTTCGTGCGATACACATCTAAACTCAAAATTAAAATCAAGATTTGTGCTTTACGGAAGCCTGTAAGTGTCTTGGTAAAAAGTCGAGTCTATATCTAAGGTCGGAATATTAACAAAAGTTTCATTCAATTTATTCATATCACCATGGTAATTAGAAATTGTCTTGGATTTTCCAATCCCGATATCGTAATTTGTAATTTAACTTCTTACTCATCCTTCTAAGTATCCTAAGAATATCAATTGGAATAATGATATGCCAACAAATTTGACTTTTCAAAATATGAGGAGGAAGCACTCCTATTATTTTGAACACAGCTATACATAAGAGTATAACACTTTGATTTCAGTAATGTTTTTAACCAATTCAACCAACTTGAAAAAGCTTAGAAATTTCTAGCAGCAAGTATGTTGAAAATATGCACGTATAACACTTTTCATTAAGCTGTTTTAACTGTTATACTTTTGCTAAATTTGTCAATTTCTTTTAAACAAAAATTTTAAGGGGATTTAAAAAAAACCTATAAATTTACATATATTCGTAGGGTTGCTAAAACATTTATGTATTACAGTAACTCAATTTTCAGAAAGTTAGGTTAACTGTTATACAATTGCTTTATTAGTTCACGCATAGCAATGGTTGTCGGCAAAACGACGACCTTCACGAAATTTATTCTGTAGTAAATGGTGCCCGAGACTGATTTTTTTCTCTGGCGGATTATAGTGGCCGGGAGTCACCGTGCTCATAAAATATCTGGTCCACTTTCAACCTTCTTAACTAGCTCCATAAAAAGGTGTCACTCTGCGTCACGGAGCATTCGGATCGAGCTTAACTTCAATTGGATAGCACTCTTTGATTGAATATAGAGGTACCTCTATGTTCCTTAAGGGAAAGTTTTGTGGGAAAATTTGCTTTTGCAAATACCGCCATTGTCAAAAAACGGAATGTAAATAGCGACTCTTTTAAGATGTCGGTCCACTTCTAAAGGAAACTTTAAAAATCTATGGAAAAGCAGAGGAATGCCCATCTGTCAAATGAGATTTTTTTTCATAATGTAGTAAAGTTATAAATTATCTAAATTAGGGTTGTTCAAACTTTTAAATTGTATTGAAAATATGTTATCTTGACATTAGCTAAAATAATGGCATAACCATTTCAGAATTTTACTCTTCTTCTACGTTCAATGTATTGCTTGGCCTTCCCTGCTGCTGTCAACTCACTGGGGGGTTGCTACTGCTGATGAATCATCATCGCAATAGGGGGGTGTGTTTTTTATGGTCTCTACTTGGTGACAAATATGCCGCCATTCTGTTGTTTTTTCCTGCATCTCAAAAAACACAAATGTTTTCCTTCTGTTGTTTTATTGTTGTTTTTGGATTTCTTTAGCTGTTTTTTCTCTGTTTGAGCACACAAACATTGTAATTCACCTTGTTTTTTTGCTCTGCTGCCTTCTATTGTGATTTATTTGATCTAAATTGAAAATTAATTGATAAACGAAATATGATTGTATTTGCATACATAAATAATAGAAGACGACAAAGAAAAAAAAATGCCAAAACACAGCAACCAACGCCTTCGCATTTTCGAAAGTGATGACTAAATGTGGTAGCATTTGGTGGTTATATAAATTTGAAATTTAAATTAAAAAAATAAAACAAAAAAAAAAATTATATCACATTTATTGATTGGCTTTTGGCGCATATAAGTTCATTGAGAAATATTCGATTGTTTTCAGAAATCTATTGAAGTTTTTTTTTGTTAAAAAATTTTTGTTTTGATTGGAATGATTTTATGAAATCAGCCTGAGTATTGAACAGTAGGAGAATTTCTTAACGCCCTCCACCATATCACAACACCATATAGCATTGTGGGTATGACAATTGCACTTAACAGCAAATGCATGGCACGCAGTTTGAATGGCAAACTTCGGTTGTAACTTGCCCGTCGGTTACTGGTACTTTGAACTGTTGGGGGCTTAAATTTGGATGTATGTTCCTTTTCATCTGTTTTATTGGTTAATATAGCTTTTACAAATTGATATCAAATAACCATATTCACCTGTACATAGAAAAAAAAATAAAAATCGGTTCCAATCCCGAAATTAATTGATCCAATTAATTTTTCAATTGAAACAGCTTTCATCACGAAAATATTGGGTTCCCCAAAAAGTAATTGCGGATTTTTTAAAAGAAAGTAAATGCATTTTTTATAAAACTTAGAATGAACTTTAATCAAATATATTTTTTTTACACTTTTTTTTTTAAAGCAAGCTAAAAGTAACCGCTGATAACTGACAGAAGAAAGAATGCAATAACAGAGTCACAAGTTGTGAAAAAATTTGTCAACGCCGACTATAATAATAATAAATTGAAAATAATTTCAATTAATAAGATTGCATATTCAATTAAAAAACATGATTGAAAATTTTTTAAATTTCCAATTAATTTTTCAATTGCTCTAAATACAAAAAGATTGAATTTTTAAAAATTTTCAATTAATTTTTTAATTGATCCAATTAAAAAAATGATTGAAATTTTCGAAATATCCAATTAATTTTTTTATAGGAGTAATTAAAAATTTAATTGAAAATATTCAAATGTTATACTCAATTTCGATGAAATATTGTTCTTATATGTAAAACCCCCGGAATATTAATTATTTGGGTCCTTGATCACTCCTTAGAAATAAAACATCTCCTGGGTTTTTCCGAAAATGAAATGGAAAATATTGTTTTCCTAGCTATAAAAGAAAGAGTAGCGAGGCAGTAACTTTATGAATTACATGCATTCGGGAAGAAAACCAAACAAAAATATTTATTTAGAATCTTATATATGAAAATGAATTTGTGTTTGTTTGTTTGCCTGTTCCGTATAGACCCAAAACGGCTGAACCGATTTTCTTGAAATTTTCATAGATGGTGCATAATGATCCCGTGTTGAAAATAGGGTACTAAATTTTTCATATCTGAAGGGAGTGGCGGACCCTCCCCCTTTCCCTAATTTTCAAAATCGCCATTTTTTGGAGATGAATGGTGCGGTTTGAGCGAATTTTTGTAACCCAAAACAAAAATTCGGTATCTAAGTTTCAGATGGGGTACATAGGGGACCGCCCACCCCCATAACCAACCAAATATATATAAAAACCAATCACGACAATATGGGACTCAAATGAAAAGTATTTAAGATTATAAATGGGACAATATGGGACTCAAATGAAAGGTATTTAGATTATAAAATAGCCACCTTTAAAATGCTTGACATTATGGGGCTCAAACAAAATCGTATTCTAGCACGATGCTGATATTATTTCAAACCCGCCATATTTGCCTACTAAGGCAATAAATTATAGGTATTTGATAGTAGAAAACGAATTTGATATCCAATTTTGAGGTCAAATGTTTGGGGGTTGTGTTATCCCATAAACTCCCCCTAAACCAATGACAATTGGGACTCAAATAAAATAAATTTGAGAGTAGAACACGATGTTGATATTTTTTCAGGGCTAAGTACGTGGGTGGCCGTCCCACCCTTCATGCCATCCAAACTTTACATATTTGTGGATTATGGCAAAAAGGGGCTCAAAGTGGCCAAGTGTTTCAAGGTTCAAGGACGCCTCACTTCATAAACTCCCCCCTAAACCACACATGTATACCGACTATAGCAATATGTAGATCAAATGTAGTTTTTGGGAGTAGGGTATGAGTAAGATGTCCACTTTCGGGGCAAAGGGTTTGCCTACTCAAATCCACCACCAAAACCAAGAGAATGAAGTAGATCTAACATCCAAACTTTAATGGGCGGACCCTCCCCTTACTCTTTTTTCAAAAACGCCAGATCTCGGAGATAGATGGGGCGATTTAAGCGAAATTTAGTTTGTTTACAATAACTCAAAAACAGAAATGTGGTATACTTATTTTAGGTAGAATGTCTAGGGCGGCAGCCACTTCAAAGCCCGCCAAATGAAAATTTGTACCAATAGTGACAATATTAGGCTCAAATGAAAGGTATTTGAGACTTGAGCACAAATCTAATACATGGGGATCCACCTCACCCCCATACTGGATATATTTACTGACCACATCAATATAAGGGTCAAATGCAAGAAATTTGGGAGTAGAACACCAATATGATATCCACATTGGGGGGAAATATCTGAAAGGCCCTACCAGCACCCCCAAACAGGACTTTTTTTCCTGACCGTACCAGTATAGGGCTCAGATAAAATAAGAGAGTGAAAAAAAGCACATATAATTATATCGACGCTAAAGAAGTCGTTATGTCATTAATATGCATATTTTGATCATTAGTAAAATTGGAATTGGGTCTAGAAATTTAAAAAGGCAGTCGAAAGACTATTTGTTGTCGAGTTTTATCTTCTATATGTAAAGGGTGATTTTTTTGAGGTTAGGATTTTCATGCATTAGTATTTGACAGATCACGTGGGATTTCAGACATGGTGTCAAAGAGAAAGATGCTCAGTATGCTTTGACATTTCATCATGAATAGACTTACTAACGAGCAACGCTTGCAAATCATTGAATTTTATTACCAAAATCAGTGTTCGGTTCGAAATGTGTTCATTCACCGTAACGTTGCGTCCAACAGCATCTTTGAAAAAATAGGGTCCAATGATTCCACCAGCGTACAAACCACACCAAACAGTGCATTTTTTGGGATGCATGGGCAGTTCTTGAACGGCTTCTGGTTGCTCTTCACTCCAAATGCGGCAATTTTGCTTATTTACGTAGCCATTCAACCAGAAATGAGCCTCATCGCTGAACAAAATTTGTCAAAATTTGAACACATTTCGAACCGAACACTGATTTTGGTAAAAAAATTCAATGATTTGCAAGCGTTGCTCGTTAGTAAGTCTATTCATGATGAAATGTCAAAGCATACTGAGCATCTTTCTCTTTGACACCATGTCTGAAATCCCACGTGATCTGTCAAATACTAATGCATGAAAATCCTAACCTCAAAAAAATCACCCTTTAGAAAGTAAAAAGAAAAAAAGTTGGTGGTCTAGTCCGTTTTTGTTTAATTGAAAAGATTATATTTCCAATTACATTTTATATATACAATTTTTTAAGATCCAATAAAAAAATGATTAAATCAATTAATTTATTAATTCCAAATTTCAAAAATTGCAATTACGATCGTAATTGAAATATAAGTTCTGATTCAATTAGCAAAATATTAGAATCAATAAATTTTTTTAATTGAAAATGACAAAAATTTCAATCATGATCGTAATTGGAAAAATTTCAGATTCAATTAAAAAAATGATTGAATCAATTAATTTTTTAATTGAAATTTACCAAATTTTCAATCACGATGGTAATTGAAAAAAATCTGGATTCAATTAAAAAAATGATTGATTCAATTAATTTTTGAATTGAAAACATTTATATTTTCAATTAAATTTTTAATTGAAAAATATTTTCTCGATATTTTTTCTGTGAACAGAGGGGTGTATGCATTTATTTGACGTTTTATTGTGTGTTAAAGATTCCTTTTGTAACTCTTCAAAATATCCATCTTTCAACCCATTTGTGGAGTTTTGTATAATTTTTTTGTAAAAATCTATTAACTGTCAAAATGAAAATCATTTTGTCTGAAGTTTTCCATAGTAATCAAATGTAAGACAATTGTCTGTTTAGTTTGATTTTTTCCTAATTCATTCATCATTATTTAAAAGCCATTTAATGCCATAACTTACAATAATAATAAAATCTCTTTTGAATCTTTTGATTTGTTTTGCCTCTTGTCTTTTTATACAGCTTGGGGTCTTTTTTTTTTTTGAGAAAACTTTTCTCATATTAAATTTAATTGAATTTGAGTGATGCTTGAGGAGTGTAGACACACAGATCAGAGAATACCTTTCATCATCTCACCCACTGCAAGGCGAATTGAGGCTCTTTGTGTGGTAATTTAAATAAACTCATCTGAAATCGACTATAAAAGCGTTCAACTCATTCATAATCTAGGAAAAAGCCAACTTGCCACTCACAATGGGGCATTTAAATGCCATCAACAAAGATTTTGATAAATCATGGTGAGAGCTTCTTCCACTATGGGGGGGCCAGCGACACAGCAATGAAAGTAAAAGATAGTCCAATTATTGTCTCTTTTTTTTTTTGTTGTGCATTACGTTCAGTATTATGAAAATTGTATGAAAGGAGAAAATCCAGTTTTTTTGCGGTAGTTTTGATATAACAATTTTTAAAGATTTTATATTTTTTAATTATCTGCTCACTCCAAGCTTTGTTGGCCTGTTTGGTCAAAGGTAAAAAGCAATTTTGCAAAATCACCTTTTATGCTGAGATGTGATATTTTCAATTTAAATTGAGTTTTGAGAAGGTTGAATGTTATAATTGTTTGAAGAAATGAAACAACAACTTTGGGACTCTTTGGGACTTTTCTCAAAATATATTAAAATTCAAGTCGCATTGCCAAGTTGTAATGGATTTTTTAAGGACTAGCAATCATAACAACAATTCATTTGATTTCAGAGCTTTCCATAGAATTTACTTTGCTTTGATTTTATGAAAAGAAACTCAATTAAAGTATCAAAATTGTATTCCAACTGTCTCAAAGACGTACAAATTGCAAATTTACAAATGTACAAGAAAACACTCAAGAAGAAACTGAAGAAATAAATCCCTAGGAAAATGGAAATGAAATGTCTGAAGAAAGACAAATATTTCAAGTGGTCCCAATATTTGTATGTGGGCGGTGAATAGTAGAGAAATTTTTCAACCACTTTAAAATATAACCACTGCAATATAAAGATGGGGAAGATAGGGAAAACAACGGCTTTTTGCATTTGACAATGGTAGACATGCCAGAAAACCCAGTAAACATTTTCAAAAATATTTCTTGCTATAGGAAATTTTTTCAATATTTCTTTGCTGGACTATTCTAGATATCCGACCCATTGACATACAGATTAAATGTGAGGAAGCCATTGCGCATATGAGACTTAAGGCGATGGGAGCAGCTCATACCATCGCGGTATAATCGAGGTGACGATGGAAATCCTGAAGAGAAGGGAAGAGGTTTCACATCGGATGCCTGAGACGACATCTGAGGTCGAGTGCGAGGCACTGCTGCCAGCGGCACAGTCTGGGACTGACGAAACACTAGTATTGCCCTCTGAAAGATCATGTTATACGGATGGGTCAAAGCTAGGGTACGGAGTTGGCCGGGGGGGGTCTACATTGAGAACCCAGGGACTGATATCTGTTTTAGACTGCCTGACCATAATACGGTCCTTCAGGCAGAGATTCAGGCCATCACAGAATGCATGAGGTGGTGTGGTACTAACGCGAAGACGTCGAGTGTGAACATCTTTACGGACAGTAAAATGGCCATAATGGCAATAACAACCAAGTGGGAAGGTCACGAACAGTCTTGCAGTGTACGAAGGAGATTAACTCCTTCTCTGAGCATGGCAAAATCTGCATCGTTTGGGTGCCGGGCCATAACGGAGTAAGGGGAATTGAAAGGGCAGACAATTTGGCAGTGAAAGCCAGAGAACTGCCGTCGATAAACTTGGTTAACCCGAAGCCTTTCGGGTCGACGCAGTCCGATTTAAGGGCGTGGACGACAAACACTATGGAACAGCGAAACGGTCGGTAGGACGGCGAAAATCCTATGAGGTTATCCGGACCATAGGAGGACGAGGCTTTTACTGAAAGGAAGAAAGAAGGAGGTCAGTACAGCTATTGGTGTCATAATGGGACACATGGGATTACGAGCTAACTTATGCAAAATCGGTGCAACAAGAAAAAGCATGTGTAGGGCATGTGGGAAATGGGATGATGAGACGTTGGAACATTTGCTTTGTCATTGCCCGGCTTCGTCGCTAATAGACACTGGTACTTAGGTGGAGACACAATAACAGACATGAACCAACTTAGGCGAGTGGAGTGGAAGAAAATCAAAGATTTTTTTAGTAGCACGTAATTCCCAACTTAAAATTTTCTTTTTCGAGGTTAATTTTAGTTTTTAAATTACTTGCTTAGGTGTATGTCTATAGTGGCATGGGGCGGATTAATATCCGCCCCCTCTATTCAACCTTACCTAACGTACTCGAAATTTGATACTGATTTTTTAATAGCCCATCTAAAAACCTTCACCGAAGTCCATGAAATTCGATACAGAATTACATATAGCTCCTAATTTTCACTTATAAGGTAGGTGTAGGGTATTATATAGTCGTTATTGCCCAACTTTTGTCTTTCCTTGCTTGTTTTTCTATAGGAAATTTTTTTACTCGTATAAATTTTGGCTCTTGCAATATTTGTCCAAATTTCATGTGTTTAGGAAATTTAATACAATTTTTTTTGCATTAGCAAATTTGGTCAAAATCTCTTCGCAGTAGGAAAGTTTAAAAAATGTGGGAAATTTAGTACAAATATTTTTAATTTTATTATTGGATTAATTAGCTAAGGCCAATATGTTTTTATTTCTTGCTTCTATGTGAAAATTAAACAACAAAAACCCTTTAAAGAGTGTGTATTAAATGTATCAGAGGCATGCTGCAACGATCGCGATTTCGTCCTTTGCCAGAGGGCTTATCAGATTGCCATGCTACCAAACTAGCTAAGACCAATATGTTGTTATTTCTTGCTTCTATGTCAAAACAAAACAACAAAAACCCTTTAAAGAGTGTGTGTTAAATGTATCAGAGGCATGCTGCAATGATCGCGATTTCGTCCTTTGCCAGAGGGCTCATCAGATTGCGATGCTACCAAACTAGCTAAGACCAATAAGTGTTTATTTCTTGCTTCTATGTCAAAACAAAACAACAAAAACCCTTTAAAGAGTGTGTGTTAAATGTATCAGAGGCATGCTGCAATGATCGCGATTTCGTCCTTTGCCAGAGGGCTCATCAGATTGCGATGCTACTAAACTACTCACTAATTAGTGAGTAGTGTAATGGTAGAAATATGTCTTTCGAATGACCCGAAAGTCATACAATCTAATAGTCAAAATCTGTTCAAAAAGACATCTAATATGAACAACACGAAGCCAATCTCTGTTTCCCATACAATAACCGTTCAATATGAGCACAGCTACGCATTCTTCGATGTGCTGTCCGTGCATTCATCCATTTTCCTCTTAAGTTTGGTCAAAAAAATATTTCACTTTGTTGTTGGATTGACCAGCTTAGACCAATGTGTTTTTATTTCTTGCTTCTATTTTTGTTAACGTTTCTTCGCTTATGAACTTTTGACAAAATTTGATTTTTTTTTAATTTATTTGCTGTAAGATATTTTTTAAAAAATCCGGGAAAAGTACAGCTAATAAGCAGGGTTCTCGAGCTTGGATAATGTGGTAATTGTATCATAGATGCATTTTCGCTATTATTACGATTCAAATACGACATACCAATGGACGGCCCTTGAATCCATCACACCGAATATGGTTGAAATGTCTTCTAGCCAAAGACGAAACGCGTTCCATAGTGGTTGGTGTGTGTTGCTATCTTTGGCTTTCCTTTTCCATTTGCATCTCCGATCATTGAGCTTGTCTCGAAAAAGAAACAAACAAAAATTATAAAATTCGTTGTTTTAGAAAATTTTGTTAAAATTCCTTTGCTGTAGAAAATTTGTCAATGTAATATTCTATTTCTGGAGGCCACTGTAGTGCAGAGGCCAGTATATTCGCCTATGACACTGAACGCCTGGGTTCGACTCTTGGCGGCAACTACACCCTTCAAAAACTCTGGCGACATTTGTGAGGTACTATGTCATGGAAAAAAGCCATGAACTATGCTAAAACTTCTCGCCAAAATGTTGTCACAAAACGTCACGCCGTTCGGACTCGACTATAAAAAGGAGGTCGCTTATCATTGAGCTTAAATTTGAATCAGACACCACTCATTGCTATGTGAGTAGTTTGCCCCTCCCTGTTCCTTAATGGAATGTTCATGGCCAAATTTTGGATTTGCTTTTGTATTCTATGAGAATTTGGGTCAAAATTTCTTTGCTATAGGACATTTTATCAAAATTATATTGCGGTAGGAAATTTTTCCAAAAATTCTCTACTACAGATAAATTTGAAGGTGTTTGTAAACTGCATAGAAAACAGTCTTGAACTATGTTTCTCATTTGCAACGATTTTAACTTAATGTAAAGCCTCATCCTACATGTGACGTTAAATACTAACAAAAACTAAAACAGACGTCAATGGTGGTGGGAATTGAATTTCAATTGAAAAACCACAACACGGCATTGATCGAAACAAAGAACAACAGACAGCGACTCAGTTGAGTTACAGCGGTTTGAACTGTGAAGTGGTAAAATAAAGTGTTAAAATTAATATAAACCAGTCCAAAACGTTTGTTTGGCGTTTAAGGTAATGAATGCGTCAATGTTATGAGTTTTTTGTTTTTTTCATTTAAAGACAAAGAGGTTGTGGTTAAGAAAATATTGATAAATAAAGAATATTGCATACAAAATCTTAAGTGCAAGGAAGAGTTTCGTAAAGTCTTTAATAAGACCATAGCCATAAGGGCAACAATGGGATGGAGCATGGTATTATCCTTGGTACAATGTCAGATATTCCAGGCAATGAGATTGTATGAGCCGTAGTTGGCAAAAGTGCCTTGCCATTACATTAGATGGCCCATCGAATCGAACAAAATCAAAATCACAAATACCAGACATCATTAACATATGCTCTTTGGGGTATACTCCAAATAAAAATTATGAAAATTTACTTTTGGAAATCTTTTAAAAAAATTGTTCAGGAAAATTTTCTGCAAACTGCTTAATTTTTATATTAAAACAAAATTTCCCTTATTGTTTTATTTCTTCCCATCTTTGCAACACATTTTTTTTTCACACTGTACACTTGTCATAATTTTTGTTTTTCGATTTTATCAGCTCATATATTCTGCCACCTTAACGTATTTCCTGTCATAGCTGATGATTTATTTCGCTGCTTGAAAGTTTTGACATTTTCATTCATGTCTATCTTCCCTACTCCACAGCCGAGTAATCAAATTAATCTTATCAATGAAATAAATGAAGAATTTTTATCATAATGCGTTTAAGTATAAACCATGATGATACACAAAATGAATTCAACATGACAGTGTGCTGCCGTGCCATTTACTTTTGTAGGAGCACTGACCCACTACCATGGTAGAAATGTACCAATGATGGAAGCTTAAACACAGCAACTTTGAGAACCTCCCTCGTACTCCTTGTTCACACAGGGCATATGTTATCTAATTTTTTTTATATCAAATGCAAATATTTTCTATTTGAATAGCACCTTATTAGATTATCACTTTGTGTTATTGTGGTGTTGTACAACATGTGGGTGTATAAATACAATATATAAAATGTGGAATAATAGCAATTTGAAGTTAACTTTTGCTGCACTTTGTTGCACATACAAATTTTAAAAGAATTTCAGTAGAATTTTTTAAATATTAGCAAAAATTACTTTATATTGCTAATGAAGGGGTTTTAAAAAACTTGCAGAGAGAAAGTTTAGCAAAACATTTTGTGGAGAAGAAATTTTGGCAAAATTTCCTATAACAATGTATTGTGGAAATAATTTCCTACAGATAACGAATTTTCATAAAATTTCCTATAGGAATGAAATTTTAACCAAATTTTTTGACAAAAATAAAAATTTGGACTAAATTGCCTATAGCAAAAATATTTTCACAAAATACATTAAAAATGTTGACAAAATGTCTTATAGCAAAGATGTTCTTAAAACATTTCTAATAGCAAAACATTTTTTGACAAAATTTCCTATAGAAATGAAATTTTGACAAAATTTCCTATAGAAATGAAATTTTGACAAAATTTCCTATAGAAATGAAATTTTGACAAAATTTCCTATAGAAATGAAATTTTGACAAAATTTCCTATAGAAATGAAATTTTGACAAAATTTCCTATAGAAATGAAATTTTGACAAAATTTCCTATAGAAATGAAATTTTGACAAAATTTCCTATAGAAATGAAATTTTGACAAAATTTCCTATAGAAATGAAATTTTGACAAAATTTCCTATAGAAATGAAATTTTGACAAAATTTCCTATAGAAATGAAATTTTGACAAAATTTCCTATAGAAATGAAATTTTGACAAAATTTCCTATAGAAATGAAATTTTGACAAAATTTCCTATAGAAATGAAATTTTGACAAAATTTCCTATAGAAATGAAATTTTGACAAAATTTCCTATAGAAATGAAATTTTGACAAAATTTCCTATAGAAATGAAATTTTGACAAAATTTCCTATAGAAATGAAATTTTGACACAATTTCCTATAGATATGAAATTTTGACAAAATTTCCTATAGAAAAGAAATTTTGACAAAATTTCCTATAGAAATGAAATTTTGACAAAATTTTCTATAGAAATGAAATTTTCAAAAAATCTATCTATCTAATCTATATAAAAATTAAATTGTTGCGCTTTGTTTGTTTGTCTGTTCCGTATAGGCTGAAAAACGACTAAACCGATTTTCATGAAATGTTCACAGGTAGAGTTTGAGGCCCCGGCGAAAATAAGGTACTACTTTTTTGATATCCGGGGAGGACCCTCCCCCTTACCCTATTTTCCAAAAACGCTAGATCTCGAAGTGCACCGATTGAAGCGAAATTTTGTACGCCATTTTATGGTACCCCAAAAACACAAAATTGGTATAAAATTTTTGACGGTCAAATAACCTGGGGGGACTCCCCATCTCAAAACCCACCCGAACAGGACATGTTTACCGATTGGGACAATATGGGTATCAAATGAAAGGTATTTAAGAGTAGAGTACGAACTTGGTATACAAGTTTCTCCTCTCAAGTGTTCAGGCGGTCCCCCACCCCCGAAAATCCCCCCATCAGGACACTTGCACCGCTTTGGACAATATGGTTATCAAATGAAGGGTATTTAAAAGAAGAGTACAAATCTGACATAAAAATGTGTTCCTTGGTGTCAGAGGGGTCTTCCCACCTCCCAAGACCCCCAATTTACCAATGGATATGAAATGAAAGGTATTTGAAAGTAGAGTAAGAATCTGACATAAAAATGTTTTTCTTGGTGTCTGAGGCGCCTCCCCACCCTCAAAACCACCCAGCAGGGCACATTTACCAATTGGGCCAATATTTATATTAAATGAAAGGTGTTCAAAAGTAGAGTAAGAATCTCATATAAAATTTTATTCCTTTGTGTCTGAAGCGCCTCCCCACCCCCCAAAACCCCTCAACTGGACATATTTACCGATTGGAACAGTATTGGTATCAAATGGAAGGTATTTGGAAGTTGAGTACACATATGTTATAAGAATTTGGTCCCAGGTATCTACTGGGGGCCTCCCCAATCTTAAAAACGCCCAAAATGGGCATGAATGTCCAACGTCACAAAATGTGTAGCAAATGAAAGTTCTTTGGGAGCTGACTATGAATCTGGTATTCACATTTGGCAGAGTCTGAAACCGGTCCACCCACTAATTACCACTCAATAGGACGTGTAGTTTAATCGGGATAGTATGAAAATTAAAAGAAAGGTCTATGACAGTAAAGTTCGATCGCCAATAAAGGACTTAAATAAATAGTATTTTGGGTCTTAGGTTTGGGGGGACCGACCCTCTCCTCCCAATATAAACAAAACCAAATTGTTCATGTTGGACGCAAAGGGCAATACCTTTTCCCACATTTTACCAAAGCCAAAAGGTATTAAAAACAAGTAAAAAGGTGTTAAGTTCGGCCGGGCCGAACTTTGGATACCCACCACCTCAGGTATATATGTACACCACCTTTCGTCATAATCCGGTGAAAAATTCATAATTTATGCCCTCATAGAAGCTATATCGAAATATGGTCTGATTTGGAAAAAATTCGGCACGGACTTTGATTGGTCTAATAAATACAAGTGATTGTTTGATTTTGTAGAAAAAAATATTAGTGTTTTTGGTAGTTATATCCAAATATAGACCGGGTGTCAAAACGCCTAACATAAGCCACTGTATCGAATTTCAGCGAAATCGGATTATAAATGCGTCTTTTATGGGACCAAGACTTCAAATCGAGAGATCGGTCTATATGGCAGCTATATCGAAATCTGAACCAATCTGGGTCAAATTGCAGAAGGATGTCGAGGGGCCTGACACAACTCACTGTTCCAAATTTCTGGTAAATCGGAAAATAAATGCGTCTTTTATGAGCCCAAGACCTTAAATCGAGAGATCGGTCTATATGGCAGCTATATCCAAATCTGGACCGATCTGGGCCAAAATGCAGAAAGATGTTGAAAACCCCAACATAACTCACTCATCGGACTATAAATTCGTCTTTTATAGGCCCAAGACCTATAATCGAGACATCGGTCTATATGGCAGCTATATCCAAATCTCAACCGATCTGGACCAAATTGAAGACGGATGTCGACTGGCCTAACACAACTTACTGTCAGCAAAATTTGATAATAAATGAACCCTTTATGGGCCTAAGACCCTAAATTGGCGGATCGATCTATATGAGGGCTATATCAGGATATAGTCCGATATAGCTCATCTTCAAACTTAACCTGCTTATGGACAAAAAAGAATCTGTGCAAAGTTTGAGCTCAATATCTCTATTTTTAATAATGGATAAGAATTGTTATGCTATGGGAGCTATATCAAGTTATAGTCCGATTCGGACCATAAATGAATTGAATGTTGAAGACCATTGGGTGGAATTTCATTCCATTCGAATAAGCATTGCGCCTTATAGGAACTCAAGAAGCATAATCGGGAGATCGGTTTATATGGAAGCTGTATCAGTCTATAGATTAATTAAGACCATATTGGACACGTATGTTGAAGGTCATGGAAGAAGATGTTGTACAAAATTTAAGCTAAATCGGATAAGAAGTGCGGCCTCATGAGGCTTAAGTAGTCAAGATTCCAGATCGGTTTATATGGCAGCTACATCAGGTTATGTAGCGATTTTAACCATATTTAGCACAGTTTTGGGAAGTCAACAAAATACTTCATGCACAATTTCAACCAAATCGAATGAGAATTGCGTCCTCTAGTGTCTCAAGAAGTCAAGATCCCAGATCGGTTTATATGGCAGATATATCAGGTTATGTACCGATTTGAACCATTCTTAGCACAGTTGTTGGATTTCATAACAAAACACCTCGTGCAAAATTAGAGCCAAATCGGATGAAAATTGCGCCCTCTAGTGGCTCAAAAAGTCAAGATCCAAGATCGGTTTACATGGCAGCTATATCAGGTTATGGACCGATTTGTACCATACTCAGCACAGTAGTTGGAAGTCAAAACAAAATAGTTCATGCACAAAGCACTTCGTGCTAAATTTCAGCTAAATCGGATACGAATTGCGCCTTCTAGTGGCTCAAGAAGTCAAAATCCCAGATCGGTTTATCTGTCAGCTATATCAGGTTATGGACCGATTTGAACTATTCTTAGCACAGTTGTTGGATGTTATAACGAAACACTTCGTGCTAAATTTCAGCCAAAGCGGATAAAAATTGCTCCCTCTAGAGGCCTAAGAAGACGAGATCCCAGATCGGTTTATATGGCAACTATATCAAAACATGGTCCGATACGTCCCATTTACAATCCCGGCCGACCTACACTGATAAGAAGTGTTTGTTCATAATTTCAAGCTCCTAACTTTCCTCGTTCAAAAAAGCGTGTTTTTGGATAGACGGACAGACGGATGGACATGGCTAGATCGACTTAAAATGTCATGAAGTTCAAGAATATTTCGAGGTGGGTGTTACAAGCGCAATGACAACATTTGTATACCCCCATCCTATGGTGGAGGGTATAATAATATATGAAGGCCGATCAGGATAGAATAGGATGATAATAAAAGGTGTTTGGTAGTAGAGTACACTTTTAGCCTTCAAATTGGAATACACACAGGAAGGACCTGCGGATTTTTAAACATGTGCTATCCCAAGTGGTAGCTTTGTAATATGAAATTGAAAGTAGATAACAAATACAAAAAAAATTGTGTAAATGTGAAAGATAGCCCTAGCTCTGAATGTCTTGACCATCAGCTTAAAAATGCTTTAAAAAAAATTGCCATTACATGGTGTAGCGAAGCACTCCGGGTCAGATAGTTTCCTATATAAATGAAATTTTCACATAATTTCTTTTTGACTAATTATCTAACATCAAAAATATTTTGACAAAATTTCCTTTAGAAAAAGTATTGGGTTGCCCAAAAAGTAATTGCGGATTTTTTTAAAAGAAAGTAAATGCATTTTTATTAAAACTTAGAATGAACTTTAATCAAATATACTTTTACACTTTTTTTCTAAAGCAAGCTAAAAGTAACAGCTGATAACTGACAGAAGAAAGAATGCAATTACAGAGTCACAAGCTGTGAAAAAATTTGTCAACGCCGACTATATGAAAAATCCACAATTTCTTTTTGGGCAACCCAATATTTTAACAACATCTTTAGCAAAGAGATTTCGACAACATTTTCTTAGCCAAAAAATTTTTGGCAAATGCTTCATTTTTGTTGTTAAACTTCAATCTAGTCCTTTTAGCTAAGAATATTCTCCTATTTTGACTCATTTTCATACATCAGATTTAATTGTGACTCATTGTATAGTTTGTAATCGTTCGTTAAGTTGCCAGCCTACCAAATTTGTGTAATGTGTTCCTGTCATTATTTTTAGCAAAAGTGTAACACAATATTCGTGACTTGACGTGTTGGTCACTCATTCATTATGCCAAATTAACTCATGCCAAAACCTCACAGTGAAAGCAAGCTAACATATCATGTTCGTCAGGAAACATTTGGTTACACTTGTGACATTTAAAAAGGCCCATTCAAGGGGGTGGTCGTTCACAAGAAATGTAGACAGGGAAATAATTTAATTTGTATAAATTGCTTGTTTAGTATATATATTAAGTTTAAAGCAATTTAGTTTATTTTCCTTCCATTAAAATTGACAATATTGAATTTCCTATGAGTAATTTCTAAAGTGAAGCCTTAGGACTTTAATGAAAGGGGGTGTGCAGTTGAGGTTTTTGAAAGTCTAATGGCGAATGATGATAAATGTATTGTTGGAAAAGAAAAAATTAATCATTTTTAAGTAAGGGTCTTGGCAGGGTGAGCTTCTAAAATGTCAGCATTACAATGAATTTTCAATTTTGAGGAACTACACTCTTAAAAAGTATTTTTTTTTTATTTTATTTGTAGAGGATTACCTAAAAAAGTTAATAAATATGAAAATTTTTTTAACATTTTGTCTACATATAAAACAAAAATTTTTGTTTTTTTAAAAAATATACTCGAAATTGCAAATGCAAATTTGCCCTTGAACATTCCTATAAGGAACGGGGGCAAACTTTTCACATATCAATGAGTGCTGTTCGATTCAAGCTTAAGCTCATTGATTAGGGGCCACCTTTTTATAACCGAGCTCGAACGGTGTATATTTCTGAGGATTTCATGCAAATGTTCACTGCGTAACTGCGCCTCAAATGGTCCATCCGCTTAGTCCAATTTTTTGCATATTCTGCCCAACATTTCGGCGGGTATTTCATGAATAAATGCTTCAATGTTGTCTTCCAATGAGTCAATATAACATAGCCCCACAAAAAATAGTCTTAAGACATTAAATCGCACGATATAGGCGGCCAAATGACCGGTCCCGAACGTGAAATAAAATGTTCACCGAACTCCCCTCCATCAGAGGGTCCATTGTTACGCGAGCTGTGTGGCATGCGCCAACGTCTTGTTGAAACAACATGTCATGCAATTCAAGCTCTTTCATTTTCACCACCATTCACAGTTACGTTACGATTCGCATTATCTTTGAAGAAGTACGGCCCAATGATGCCACCAGCCTATAAACCGCATCAAACTAGGACTTTTTCTGCATTGGTAGCTTTTGCAATGCTTCTGGCTGATCTTCACCCTAAAAGAAGTACGGTCCAATGATGCCACCAGCTTATAAACCGCACCAAACTGTAACTTTTTCTGCATGCATTGGTAGCTCTTGCAATCCTTCTGGCTGACCTTCACCCTAAAATTGACAATTCTGCTTATTTCCGTACTCATTGATCCAAAAGTGAGCTTCGTCATAAAATGGAAGAAGCGCGCGATGAATTTTCTTGACAGAACACTCATTTTGATAATAAAATTCAAGAATCTGCCAGTGTTGTTCTTTTGTAAGACCACTCATGGTCAAATTATAGACCAATTTCTTCCGTTTATTTGTCTGCATATCCCTCTGTGTTCTGTCTATCTGTCTGTGTTCTGTTCTATTTTCTTCGTACTCTACTCTTTAATACCTTTCATTTAATACCCATATTGTTCCAATCGGTAAACATGCCCTCATGGGTGGTTTTGGGGTGGATAGCTCCCATATAAACCGATCTCCCGATTTGACTTTTTGAGTCTCTGGAAGCCTCAATTTTTGTCCTATTTCCTATTTTTGTTATGACTTCTAAAAAATGTGCCAAATACGGTCCAAGTCGTCTAAAAGGGTATTCGTTTATTTATATGTGCGTCCAATATGTCTTTTTTGGGGAATTTTGGGGTTTGACGGCCCCTTCGCTACTTAAACCCAATTTTAAATACCATATTCGTATTCTACTCTCCAATACATTTCATTTGATACCCATTCCAATTAAGGAGCGGGTAATACTTCTCTCATATCAATGAGCTCACTGATAAGGGGCCGCCTTTTTATGCCGAGTCCGAGCGGCGTGCCGCATAGCAACACCACTTGGTAGAGAGGTTATGAAATGGCAGAATTCCTCACAAATGTAGCCCACATTAGTAAGGGGATAATCGCCAAACATTAGAAAGGGGATAATCATTAACATTTTCTGATATTCACGCCGGGATTTGAACCCAAGCGTTCGGCGTCATAGGCTTAGATGCTAACTACTGCGCCACGGTGGCCTCCATGATACACACAACTGATGTTACATTTTTTGTCATATTCGCACTCCGGTCCCAAATACCTTTCATTTGAGTGTCATATTGTTCCGATAGGTTTACATATTTCCTAGGTGGGGTTTTGAGGTGGGGCGTTCCCCTCAGTTACTTGAGGTTAATTAGTTAACCCAGAGAAAAATCGCTTAAATCGGTGCAAGCATCGTCTAGATCTGGTATTTTTGTAAACTACTTTGAGAGGTCCCATTTTTCGAAAAAAAAAAAACATGTTGGTCTACTTTTCTCTCAGTGTAATTGAGTGATTTACTTGAATAATTACATTAAGTTTCCTTTCACTGGCCTATGGGCCATACTTTAGAAAATATGGTCTAAGGCTGCTAATAAATTAACCTGGTGTTTGCTCAATTTAATATTTTTTTTTGTTTTGCCAGGATAGTCATCCACTAAAAATGGTCATTGGAAACTACAGCAAATGCAATGAACTTGGCCGGCTTGGAAAAGGAAACCAATAAATTTGCCTCACACACACATAAAAAGAAAGCCAGCTAGCCCCCCATTGCAATAGGGTTTGTCTTATCAAGCGCCTAGGCATTTCAAAAAGAATTATGGCCAAGTTTACAAAAGAAACAAAAAAAAAGTAGTTTTCCACATTTTCCACACTTGTCGTTGTCAAGAGATGGAAACGAAATAAAAGGAAACTAAGACAACTTATGAGCAAAATATACATAACCGTTGATATAGTATTTCCAGCTAACGGTAGTAATAAATCTTTTCTGTAAAATATGACTTGGAAACAGTCGGCGACAGAAATATTTCTGTTCACTTGACGTACTCCAAAGTTATGGCCACTAAAAGTTATGCTTTGAAATTTATCAACAAAACAATTGAAGGATATTAGTTTTTCCACCGATGGATAACCTTGGCCATAAGACGATTTTGTGATTGCTAAACGATAATTGAAAAATCAATGGTAAATTTTATAAGACAAAACTTTATCTTGTGAGAAAACTATCAACATCTTTGGAAGGGTGGAAAAAGTTTTGGGTGAGAGAAATTGTTATGTGGTCTTGAATGTGAAGGAAGTGTGTGCATAAAAGTTTGCGAGTTTTTTGGTGGAAAGTTTTTAGTTGACATTTTAGTTGTTTTCGTGTTGACATTTTGCAGCGAACATAAGGCCTCACTTTTTTTTTTATTTTAAATTATAGGAGTTTTCAAGGACCGTCTGCTGAACAGAAAGAGTGTTGGATGTCTTTTTGACTAAGAGTTTGTCATTCTAACTGACTATCGGTAAAGGCTTCAGGTTTTCTTCTGGCTAATTGGGTTTACGTTTTTATACCCTACACTACCACTGTGGTACAAGGTGTCATAACTTTGTGCATTGATTTGCAACGCTAAGATGGGGAATAGCTAGACCCCTTGATAAGTATACCGATCGACTTAGAAACACTTTTTGGTTAGATTTAGCCATGTCCATCAGTGAGTCCATGTGTAATCTAGGTACAGGTGTGTTTGAAGTCCAATCGTCACGAAAATTCGCACATGTCATATTTGTGGTCTAGGGACGAATGCGATTAATTTTGGTAAAAATCGGTTCAGGTTTAGACATAGCTCCCATATATATGTATCGCCCAATTAGCTCTTATAAAGCCGTAGTAAACACAATTTTAAACCGATATGCACAAAATTTGGAATGGATTGTTTTGTCATCGTCGTATGTGCAAAATTTCATCAACATCGGTTCAGTTTTAGATATATATCTTTCATCCGATATGGCCTATTAAGGTGGGAGAAGCCACAATTTTGGTCCAATCTTTGCAAAATTTTGTATAAGGAGTTCTATTTGACGTCCCAATATGTGTGCAAATTTCATCAAAATCGGTCCGGATTGCTATCTACCTCCACGAACATTCCATTAATGTACAGGTCATACTTCTCTCATATCAATGAGTGCAGTCTGATTAATGTTTAAGCTCAATGATAAGGGGCCTCCTTTTAATTGCCGATTTCAAACGGCGACCCTCATAGCAACATTACTTGGTAGAGAAGTTTTAACATGACAGAATACCTCACAAATGTAGCCAGCATTAGTAAGGGCAAAACCACCGCTGAAAAATTTTCTCATGTTCACGCCGGGCTTTGAACCCAGGAGTTCGACGTCATGGGCGGACACGCTAACCTCTGCGCCACGGTGATCTCCGTAAAATTTTATTGTGGAAAATTCGAGCGGCTAGTTTTATTCGTTTGGATAGGCAGATGGAAGGACATACGTCACGAGATACCACATAAAGTTTCATAACGAACAAGACTATACATTAAGGCGGGTTGAATTGTATGGATGAAAAAAAATTAAAAACAGTATAGCAAAAACGTATATAAGAAAATTCTCCGAAAAAACCATGGATCTAAAATCAAAACCCTAATCCGCGCTTCTCTCCTTGGAAAAATCTATTATTTCTAGCATTTTTTTATAAACTTATTAGGATGATAGGTAAATAGTTCGAGGCGTTAAAGCCTAAAAAGGAAGTTAGTCCAATCCGACACATTGATCCAATCCTAAGACCAGTACCGGGTGGAACCGGTCCTTAGAGACTGGATAAACCAGATGCTAAGGAACACGTGGGTAAATTGCGAGTCCCATAAAATAAAAATAAGGGAGAAAGTGGCACAGGGGGGCATTTTATCGGCACTTCTTTGGGTAACCACCATAAATAACCTATTACGGATGTTGACTGAGGAGGGATTAGAACCCGTCTACTATTCAGACGATGTTAGCTATGCGGAAGGGCCGAAAGGGCCTTGCATATGGCATATGACTGGGCTATACCCAGGGGTCTCAGTGTTAACCCGAAGAAGGCAGAAATATGCCTGTTCACGAGGAAAACGAAGGTGGGCCATTTTGACGCACTACGTTCCCTCAATAAAACGATTTCGATATCTGACAAGGTCAAATACTTAGGATTGATCTTGGATAGGAAATATATTTGGAAGTGTTGTTGTATATATTTGGAAGCGGCAGCCCTTGCCGATGAAGGACTTCATCGGGTCAATCCGGTACGTACAACCGGCTGCCATGGGATTGAAAGTGTCGCATTCAGGAGCATACTGAGAAGGCTCATTGATGTTGGGCACTATGTAGACGGGCCGTAGCCTCAAAATGTGGCCCAAATCCGAGGATAATCCACTGGTTCTACAGAAGCGTGTTAGGACCAATACTTACTTACGACTCAGTAGTTTGGTGGACTGCTATGGCGAAAAAGTGCAACATAAGGACCACTACAGGTTCAGGAAACAATTGCCTTGCTATAGGCGGAGCGATGAGGATCCATTAGGGTACTGGCGACTATTCTAGATATCCGACCTATAGACATACAGATTAAATGTGAGGTCACTGTGGCTATGAAAGATTGAAGATGGGAGCAGCTCATACCATCGCGGTATAATCAAGGCGACGATAGGAAACCTGGAAGGAAGGGAAGAGTTTTTCGATCGGATACCTGAGATGAATCTTGAAGTCGATTGCGAGGCACTGCTACCAGCGGCACAGTCTTGGTTTGACAGAACCCTAACATTGCCAACTGGAATATCATGTTATACGGATGGATCAAAGCTGGAAGACAGAGAGGGCCTGGTGGTCTACATTGAGAACTCAGGGACTAAGATTTGTTTTAGACTGTCTGACCATAATACGGTATGCAAGCAGAGATCCGGGCGATCACGGAATGCGTGAGGTGGTGTGGTATTAACGCGAGGACGTCGAGTGTGAACATCTTTACGGACAGTAAAATGGCCATAAGAACAATAACAAGCTCGGCGGTAAGGTCACGAACAGTCTTGCAGTCTTTGCAGTTGCCCAAAAAGTTATTGCGGATTTTTTTAACAGAAAGTAAATGCATTTTTAATAAAACTTAGAATGAACTTTAATTAAATATACTTTTTTTACACTTTTTTTCTAAAGCAAGCTAAAAGTAACAGCTGATAACTGACAGAAGAAAGAATGCAATTACAGAGTCACAAGCTGTGCAAAAATTTGTCAACGCCGACTATATGAAAAACCCGCAATTACTTTTTTGGGCAACCCAATACATTAACGTCTTCTCTGAGGATCGCAAAATCCGCATCGTTTGGGTAACGCGCCATAACGGAATAAGGGGGAAAGAAAAGGGCAGACGATTTGGCATTGAAGGTCAGAAAACTGCTGTCAATCAACTTGGTTAACCCGAAGCCTTTCGGGTCGACGCAGTCCGATTTAAGGGAGTGGGTGACAAACGACACTGTGGAACAGCGAAACAGTCGGTAGGACGGCGCAAATCCTATAGGGTGATACGGATCGTGAGAGGACGAGGCTATTACTGAAACGACGTAAGAAGGAGATCTGTATAGCTTTTGGTGTCATAACGGGACACATAGGACAACGAGCTCATTTATGCAAAATCGGTGCGGCAAGTAATAGCCTGTGTAGGGCATGTGGGGATGATGATGAGACGTTGGAGCATTTCCTATTTCATTGACCGGCTTTCGCGGCTAACAGACACCGGTACTTAGGTGAGAACTCGATACCAGACATAAACCAACTTATGTGTATGGTTTGGTTTGTAAGTAGCACGGAATTCCTAACTAAAAATTTTCTTCTTCGAGGTTAATTTTTAGTTTTTAGAGCGCACAACAAGCCGATTACAGGCTGTGGTGTATGTCCATAGTGACATGGGGCGGATTAATATCTGTACCCTCTTTTCTACCTAACCTAGTCCATATGCTGCTATTGATACAGTTCAATATTTTGAAAAAGTTTGGTTGTTGGTTAAGTTGTCATCGAAATTCGTTATAACTTTAAAACCCAGATTGTCGGTATTCTTTAATTTCTAACTTAAAAGAAAAATTGATAAGTAAGCTTTCCATCCATGGTGGTAGCTATCAAAACTCCGATCCGTCTTGCATTATGTTTGTCATATTTGTTTATACAATACATTGCATATACAAATGCCGCCTGCATAATTTTGAAATAAATCTGAAGTATATTTATTATATACTCAATAACTTAAATCATTTGCCTTTGAGCCCAAACAAAATGGGAAAATAAAATAAAATACCACTTTGTTAAGAATGAAGCAATTTGTAATAATGTTTCCCGATATTCCTTTGTCTGTGTTGTGTGGTCATAACCATCATTTATGCAAACAGAAGAGACGAGACAAAGACACGACAAAAGCGCCTCAACCATGGTAAGTAACAACAAAGCCAAATGAATTCGTCCCCCCCCCCCAAAAACGCAGTCATCACAATGAACAAAGAAACCCCAAGCAGCAT
Source organism: Stomoxys calcitrans (assembly GCF_963082655.1). Lineage (NCBI taxonomy): Eukaryota > Metazoa > Arthropoda > Insecta > Diptera > Muscidae > Stomoxys > Stomoxys calcitrans. The sequence goes on along the minus strand of NC_081553.1, from coordinate 82,237,937 downwards.
TCAACCTACCAATCACCCATTGAACCTTACATTTGAAACGAGTTTCAACAAGGAATGAATGAATGACTGTATGTTTACTCGTAAGTATGGGCATAGGTACTCTCAGTTATGACTTGAGTTTAGTTGGTTACTCTTTTTTTTTCTTCTTGTGAGCATTACAACATAAAGAGAAGACCTCAACAAAAGCTCTCGTAATAATGGTAGATATAGTTATTTAAAGGCAGATATCAAGACAATCTTAACAAAGAACTTGATTGTTTGTTTTTCTACATAGAAGGAAAGAAGACACTATTTTAATTTCTCAAGTAATGAAGTATTAGAAATATACTTAAGGGTAATAGAAATGAAATGTATTTCCTTTCTATTTAATGACAACTACACTTTGAGTAGTAGAGGAAACAATTGTCTGCATAATATTTTATATTACATTATAAAATTCGAGCCCATGAAGATATGTGTAAATTTAAAAATGAATGTAAACAGCCGAGACAGAAGCCAAAATCCCTCCTGATGTGCAATTGTGAACTTAATTCCTATAGACTAAATTAAAATCAATTTTGTTTTAAGATAAATGACTATAATCCTTTTGATGGTTGTTCGAAATTTGAACAGTCGACAGATCTTGGGATGCCTCATTCAGTAAACTATACAAATATGGTTGAGGCAATAATAATACATCCTGCCGTTGTAGTGCCTAATGCCGCTGGTTGTCAATTTTGAAAAAGACAGATTAAGGCACCTAGAACGCCATGTATTCAGTATTAACCAAACTTGTCATGGAGACTTGGTCAAGGCTTACCACAAGAAGATTACCTGTACGGCGGCTTCCCAGAGTTCTGCTCATAGGGAGACCTACCTGATCCTCTTACCAGCTTCTGTAGAAGTGGCTATTATATCCCTAGGAACATCCTGAACTTTCGCCAGTTTGCGACGCCATAAAATGTTTGAGACATTAACGAGAGAAACAAAAATACTTTTATTACAAAGTTTTTCTTTTATTGTAACCATTTAACATTTCGCTTCAACATATCAAACGTTGGCCTTAAAAGTAGCATTATTGAATATAACTAACTTTGCTAATTCTAAACCCTTTAGTAACTACGCCTACGGTAAAAATACTTTCTTTCGTTATAAAACCAAAAACTCTTTAACGGCAAAAGTGTTTCGATAGCCTCAAACGATTATTCATTTACCGGACCAATAATTATTCTCTTGTGTCTCTTCTAATAAAGAGAAAGAGAGTGGGTATTTAAGCGTATAGACCAGTGATGGATAACAAGTAAAAGGGAACCTGCTAAAAATTTATACAAAATAAATTTACAATAGTTGAGGCAAATAATTTTATTCAACAAAAATGAAAGCTCAAGAAACCGAACAAGTTTGATGATAAGAGACCGGTTTACATGGGAGCTATAGTCGGCGTTGACAAATTTTTTCACAGCTTGTGACTCTGTAATAGCATTATTTCTTCTGTCAGTTATCAGCTGTTACTTTTAGCTTGCTTTAGAAAAAAAGTGTAAAAAAAGTATATTTGATTAAAGTTCATTCTAAGTTTTATTAAAAATGCATTTACTTTCTTTTAAAAAATCCGCAATTACTTTTTGGGCAACCTAATATATCAGGTTCTTGATGGATTTGGACCGTACTTGGCATAGTTGTTGGAAGTCATAAGTCACTGAGGCTCAAGTCACTATGTGCAAAATTTCAGGCAAATCGGACAAAATTGCGGTTTGTAAGGGCTCAAGAAGCCAAATCAGAAAATCGGTTTATATGGAAGCTGTATCCAAATCTGAAACGATATGGCCCATTTGCAATCCCCAATGACCTACATCAATATTTAGTTTCATTCAAGCGGCTAGCCGTACACGTTTGACCGCTCTCTTGATTTCGACAGACGGACGGACATGGCTAGATCGACTCAGAATGTCGAGACGATCAAGAATATATATACTTTAGGGGTCCTAGATCAATATTTCGAGGTGTTACAAACTGAATGACTAGATTAGTAAACCCCATCTTATGGTGCTGGGTATAAAAAGTGATGAGTGGGTGGTAAACTTGGAAATTGGAGATATATCAGCTTGTGATCGGAATCAAACCCTATTTGACAAGTTTTTTGGTCATAGAAGCTGTCAGGTAATAGACCAATTCAGGCCATATTTGGCACGTATGTTAAAGGTAATAGTTACAGTCACTTGCAAAATTTCAGCCAAATTGTATAAGAATTACGCCCTCTAGAGGCTCAAGAAATAAAATCTGGAGATCGGTTTACATGGGAGCTGTATCTGGTTTTGAACCGATTCAAACCATATATGGCATGTATATCGAAGGTCATAAGTGAAGTTGTTGTGGTGCAAAATGTCAGCAAAATCAGACAAGAACTGCGCCCTCTATGGTCTCAAGAAGTGCATTCGAGAGATCGGTTTCAATGGGAGCTATATCAGGTTATAGACCAGGTTTGCCCTGTAGAGGCTCAAATTTCAGCGAAATCGGACAATAAATGCGGCTTTTATGGCAAAGCAAATCTAGACAGATCTGGGTCAAATTGAAAAAAGAAAAGTCGAAGGGCCTAACACAACTCAATGTCCCAAAGTTTAGCGAAATCGAACATTAAACGCGCCTTTTATGGGCCCAAGACCTTAAATTTAGAGATCGGTCTATATGGGGGCTATATCAAGATATAGTCCGATATAGCCTATGTTCGAACTTAACCGGCCTTTGGACAAAAAAAAAATCTATTTCAGCTTAATATCTCTATTTTTGAAGACTGTAGCGTGATTTCAACAGACAGACAGGGCTAGATCGTCTCAAATTTTTACGATATGTAAGATATACTACGATAATAAGATCTACTTAGCAGTTATATATATATATATATATATATATATATATATATATATATATATATATATATATATATATATATATATATATATATATATATATATATATATATTTATATATGACGTCATACTAACGTTTGACCAATATTAGCCATGATCCATGCAGCATTGTCATTAATTAAACTATCACGTTATCATCCACACCTGCCTCACGTAAAGGTCTCTCTATCGCAGACACATACATATTCTTAAAGGCCCCCTGAATATCCCCGATCAACAAGTGATAAGCCAAATTGATCACGTTGTTATAGGGGACGGGCATAAATCCTGCGTCTTAGATGTTACAGCAAAAGTTCGCATCAGACGTAGCGTAGCGAGAAACGAACGTTCTGAAACTGTACAGAAATTGAAAATGGTATACTTCACTTGACTGATCCAATTGCTTGAAGAAAGCACTTCTTGTCCGACAATGATATAGAAATATATACCGCCTAATCAGAATAAGTTCTACTTAGCAGTTACTCAGATGATGGCATAGAAATTTATACCGCCAAATCAGAATAAGATCTACTTAGCAGTTACCCGGCTACAAGCTAGCAGGAGCCGATGAGTTGCCGACTGAACTATTTAAGGCTGGAAGCGACACTATGATTAAGCGTTTATATCAGGTCGTATAAGAAGGCCACCGTAGCTCAGAGGTTAGCATGTCAGCCTATGACGCTATGGCGAGACCATCAGAAAAATTTTCAGCGGTGGTTTTCCCTCCTAAAGCTAGCAACATTTGTGAGGTACAACGCCCTGTAAATCTTCTCTCCAAAGAGGTGACGCATTGCGGCACGCCGTTCGGACTCGGCTATAAAACGCCGGCCCCTTATCATTGAGCTTAAACTTGAATCGGACTGCACTCGTTGATATGTGAGAAATTTGCCCCTGTTCCTTAGTGGAATGTTCATGGGCAAAGTTACCATTTGCATCAGGTCGTATGCTCGATTTGGCTAGAAAAGACATCCTGAACGACATGAACCTCAGCATACTAAGTTCCGTATACAAGAAAGTCGGCAAGACAGTGTAAAAGTACCCTTCCCATAGCGTACAAGATTCTTTCGAGTGTACAGTATGGGAGACTGAAATCAACCAGATGGTTGGGCACTTAGGACCTCAATGCGGCTTGTTAATCTACCATAGACCAGCTATTCGAATTTCGCCAGATCTGTAAACGATCTTCGAAAAACAGATCGACATTTACCACCTTTGCCTCGACTAAAAGCCGTTTTCGACAGCTCTATACGCTCAAATGTATTTCAATCTGAGTTCCCTGATATTGAATAGACTCTGAAGGATGTCACTTGGTGATGCACGTTCCTCGGTAAGAACCTCTCCCAACCATTCAATAACAAACGAGGTCTGAACGCATTAATATCCTGCTGAAGGAGGTTATACGAGATGCAGAAGTAATAGGTATAGGCACACTACTTACACGAGATCAATAGGATGCTCGCATTGCACAAGTGCACGTTAATTTATTTGATTGTATATGTCCTTTATTAACAATTGGAATGTATTATGTATAGATATGCCTTATATTAAAGACAAATTACTGCCATTGATATGTAGGGTTGGTGGATCTTAGCTAAAGTATTAGGATTTCGTTATACAATGGAAAAATTGAGGCAAATAAATCACCAACCCCTAGGTCAACATTCGTAGTTATTGTTCAATATATCATTTTTATATTGTTTATATGTATAGCTTCCTCTATAAAACAAAATATATGTTTTGTAATTTCAAATCGTTAATCTTGGCTTCCGATTACCCATAATTCTAAGTTATTGCCCACAAAATTGGGAATTTTAATTAAAATTAAATACCCATGAAATCAGTATTAAAAGGTCCATTAAAATATCAAGTTTTGTTCCACAATGAATACTCCCCGATAAGGAAGAATTTAAAAATCTATTTTGTTTTTGTTTCATGTTTCCATGTGCCGTGAATGATGGTAGCATAGGGCTGGGAATTAACAAGAAAAGGTGATGGTCACTTTTGAAACAGACCAACAAAATATGAGACAGTAATGCGGTCAAATAACAAACTTCTGGTGATTTATCTCTAGTCTTTTTGTAGCATTTTCTTGACGTTCGTTTGTTTTTTTTTCTTTGGTCTCCCCAAGACTTAAATTTAATGTTATGTTAAGAGCGTTTGGTTTTAATTCTTCTTTTCTCTTAGTTATAATTGGCATGGATAATGTGGTCCATGATTTGCTGAGTTTTTTAATTTTATTTTCTTATGTTAAAGCTGATTTATGAAGTGAGATGAGATTATGTCCGTCCTTCCCCCCCATAAACCATATTTGCTGTTGTATTTATAAACTAAGGTTTTTTATGTCTAATATGTTTTCTTTTCTTTGATCTCTTTTCAGGTAAGAAATCTTCCCATTCATTCATTCTTTGTTTATTTTCACTTGGATGGTAAGTTGTTTCTTGTATTTTGCCAAACTACATTTCGTTTTCATCTTTTTAATGTTCTGCAATTGCCTCAACCCAAATTGCGTTATGGGGGTTTTGTTTATTGTATCCATAGTAATCGAACAATTGAACGCATTCAAACTAAAGACGTCAATAAACATTATTGTGTTTGTATAGAAATATTGCAATACTCAAATCGATTTATTTTGTTTTATACGTATGTGATGTGAAAGAGGTGCGTGATTGACTAAGTGATTGTTTGCGGGTATATATTTAAATTTGAATCTTAAATTCACTAAACATTGAATGAAAATTTCGGAAATATTTTGGGAATTTTAATTTAACGTGATAGCATAGCAACAGCAGAAAGGGATGCCTTCTACTTTCTACCGTTGAACCAGCCAGATGGCTTTAAAACCCGTAATTACTTTCTAATGAAGTTCCTAAGAACGAGGCAGTGTTCGTTCTCTTATACTCGACTTATACTCGAGGCAGTGTTCGTAGCGATTTGTCTAGCCATAATGTGATGGTTATACAAATCGCTGTCTTTTAAAAGCCTAATAACTTCCTAAAGTTTACATTCAGTAATTCCAAGTCCTCGGAGAAAGAAAAACCTAAAATAGGAATTCTTTTTTTTTTGCCAGTGATGAACAGGCACACCGCAAATATTCTATGGTTTCCTCTTCCTAACAGATAGCGACTTGGACAATGTGTAGTCCACACTGCGTGGGATATTAGACATTGCGTTAAGCTTGACATAATGCCCAGTATCTTATACTCGAGGTAGTGTTCGTAGCGTTTTGTCTATCCATAATGTCCAGAGGCATTAAGTGAAGCATTCAGTGCATCAGATGGCGTCGTCATCAATGTGGCTGTGAAGCTCAAGAACGCAATCCCTTGGAACAGGCTGAGTATGGAACAGTATGTGAATCTTTGGCCGCCGTCAACCAGACCAAATCACCATATGGCTTTATAGGTCTGACAACTGTGGTATACAGCTAATGCATGACACTCGGTTTAGGGCAAGCCAGGACTTGCAGTTTGAAGTTGGATTTGAAGTTCAATGCAGGAGACAGTTGTCACCATTGGAACCTCGAAACTCACAGATTAACATAGTGATAGCCATGTCATCAGCATTTGTGGCCAGTGTTGCCATTTTTGGTAGGTTCCTACCAAAATTGATAGGTTTTGGTAGGTTTCGCCAACATATAAATACCAAGTTAATTACTGAAAAAATCGTCGGGGATAAACTAAATTATTTTACTTCTTGTCGCCACTGCAGAATAAAACCATGGATGCCGAGGGTCCTATACTATTACAAGGCGTGTCACTGTTTCAAATCTCAGAGAAAAACTTCTGATCTCTGAAATGATAAAATTTTAATATTGACTATAACTGGTACGAGTTAGAGAACCGCATGAGACCCAAAATTTGGCACTTAATAGCCATTTTGGCCGAAGCAATTGTCTGTGTCGCATGCCACATAAAAACAAAGCTAGAAACACTCGCACAAAAACAATAGATTGAAAGATGCGCGAACGTTTTATAATCGTTCAGTGGATGTTATTTTCAATTTGGTCGACGGACATCGTGTGTTGTTTGCAAATGAACATCGTTCAGATGAGTGCCATATAAAGCCAAAGCAAGGAGAGGAGTGAGACATCAAGTTTTGTCAAGCGGCATCGATATACTCCGTTGTCTCACATAGTGATAGCCATGTCATCAGCATTTGTGACCAGTGTTGCCGTTTTTGGTAGGTTCCTGCCAAAATTGATAGGTTTTTATTCTCTTGGTAGGTTGGTAGGCTGACCTCATATTTTGGTAGGTTTCACCAACGTATAAATACCAAGCGAATTACTGAACAAATCGTCGGGGATAAATTAAATTATTTCACTTCTTGTCGCCACTGTGTATTCATTTATACTACAGAATAAAACCATGGATGTCGGGGGTCCTATACGGTTACAAGGGGTCTCACTGTTTCAAATCTCGAAGAAAAAGTTCTGATCTCTGAAATGATAAAGTTTTAATATTGACTGTAACTGGTTCGAGTTAGAGAACTGCATGAGACCCAAAATTTGGCACTTAATAGCCACTTTGACCAAAGCAATTGTCTGTGTCGCATGCCACATAAAAACAAAGCTAGAAACTCACGCACAAATACAATACATCAAAAGATGCGCGAACGTTTTATAATCGTTCAGTGGATGTTATTTTCAATTTGGTCGACGGACATCGGGTGTTGTTTGCAAATGAACATCATTCAGATGAGTGCCATATAAAGCCAATGCGAATTTGATATTAATAACCCCACACCAAAAAACCCCTAAAAGGACAGATTGGGATAATATTTGTTTAAATAAATGGTATATCGGTTTAGAAAAGGAATCTGATAAAAAAAAACTGGAATTCAAAAATCAGGGGTCGCTCAACCCACAAAAAACCCAAACGGACGTACAGTCATATACGAATATGATATTATATTAGCAATAAGTATCCGCGGATTCACCCGACCCTTAAAAACCTTCCATCGGTCTCGAATGTAAGGTTTTTGAGAGTAAAATACAAATTTGTTATTAATATTTAGGACTTAGTGTTAGGAGGCCGCTTTATTCCAAAACAACTACCAACCGGACAGGAAGGCCGATCGGATGAATAGGTACTCCAATGAAATGGCCATGAAAGTAGCGAACGTATCTAATATTCGAATGGGCTTTGAAGAAACTCCTAAAGAACCCGATCGGGCCAAAGTAGGACTCCATTTTAGGGTGAAACGAAACGTACATTAAGCACCTAAGAACTAATTCTATCCTAAGTAAGGACAGAAAAGGCATCCCAAAAACGTTTCGGTTCGGACGCCTCTCCCAATCCATCGCACTTGCTGTAAGGCGGTAATGGGGATCTTGCACCTTTCCATATATCCGCCAGTGCGATGAAGTTGCAGTACTTCTTTGTTTAGAGTTCGGGCATTCCTGGTGTAGATTTTCAAATAATTCGGAAATAGTCCTGAAATGAGTTGCTAGGTTCACCAACAATAGGGTGACCCAATTTTACTTTGCAACATCAAAGAATTTTTGCTCTTTTATAAAGGTGTGTACTAGGCCGACGCCTCAACCATGTTTTAAGAGTCTTTATATTGGAACTTGAGCCTCCCAGCAGTCGAGCTGGAAGCGTGATATGATTACCAGTGGGGAGTCGTGGGTTCGATAAATTGTTGCTATGATTGGTACATTCCTACTCTAATTGTGTATGTTTGGAGTTTCACTCTCCCTTCAGACCAATTTATTTGTATCATAAACATCCAATTAATTTTTGGGATGAGATACTTTTTTGGTTTTATTTAAAAATCTCAAGCTAAAAACTTATGAAATTTTTACACTTCATTCACGTGATAAGAACACACTAAGTTGAGGGGATATGTGAAAGTCAAACACAGAACACACCACCCCAACCTAACGGATGTTAAGGGTAACTACGCATGGTGACACCACATTTAGGTCAGTATCACATTCCCTCTATCTCACTCACTAATGTCAAATAATGCAAGCAACATGAATTTTGGATTATTTAAAATCAATGTTGAATATATTCAATATTTTCTGGTGCTAACGTTTTATTTGAGATTCCACTGTGTCCTGCAACTTCAGTATCTGTGGAACCAAGTTTGAAGTTAGCATGTCGAATATTTTATAATTGAAATACGTGGCTTTGAACTTAGTTTTGAAGGGTTTCTTATTTAATTAAAATAATATTATGGTTTTTTTTTCATAAAACTCGTGTCTCTCACTTTTAAGCTTTATTTTTCTCTAAGTGTATATCGTTAGTTTCATTTTCGTTTGCCATAAACAAAAGTGATTCAAAACAATTCATTCATCATTAAGGTTCCAAAATAAATTATCCTACGGCAAGAACACAGATACGTGGGTTTTTTTGTCTTTCGGGGAAAAAAAAAAACGGCGCAGCTGGATATGAATTGCAATTTAATTCTGCAATGAGTTACTTCATGGCCTTGGCTGTAAACATTTTCATTTTCATTTCCATTTCCAGAAACAAGCCAAAAGAAGACAGTCGAAACCGGCTGGCTGGCTGGCTGTGGTCTTCCTGTAACTATCAATTACACATTTCTTACAGTGCCAAAAATAAAAGCCCCAACCATGTTACCTTTCACTCATTCGCACACTCACTCTCTGCATGAGGGAAAGGCATCTGGGGGCGTAAAAAGTTTCTAAATAATCTATTTCTTGTATCTTACATATCCAGCAGGATAAGATCACAATAAGACTTGCCGTTTTTTCTCTTATTTTTTGTAAAAGGTTTGAATTGCTAATGGGAAACAGCAGACAGGGTGGTGGTAAACTCTCCATGACTTGAAAAAAATAAACGTTAATGTTCAATAGCACGGCAGGGAGCGGCACATTTTTCTTTATTTTTTTTTTTGCGGCCCTACAACATATTCCAAATATTTGAACCATGTGGCGAAAATGGTTCATTACACTTAACGTTTATAGAAAGAGGGGTGGTACTTTTAAGGGGATTTTTTTTTTTATTTTATTAGACAATGAGGATTAACTGGTTTTAGACAATGTTTGCGTTTTTTGCTATACACTTAAAATAATATTGCTACTATAGATAGATTAGGGGTTTGCTTTTAAGAGCTATATGGGAAGGAGAAAATAAATCATTGACATTTTATCTTAAGAGAAATTTTTCCAAAAATTTTGTCTTTAGGCATAATTTTATTGGAATTTTAACTTAAGATGACAGCAGAGACTAGGAGGGCATGTTAAGGCTTGGGATGAAAAAGCCTTTTCCACAAAATACGACGGGAATCAGGGAGACAATGGAATTTTAGAATAAGTCGGTTGATCGAAGACTTATCATTAAGCCTTGAGGAGCTTGTTGCAACTATTGGGTTGCCCAAAAAGTAATTGCGGATTTTTTTAAAAGAAAGTAAATGCATTTTTAATAAAGCTTAGAATGAACTTTAATCAAATATACTTTTTTTACACTTTTTTTCTAAAGCAAGCTAAAAGTAACAGCTGATAACTGACAGAAGAAAGTATGCAATTACAGAGTCACAAGCTGTGAAAAAATTTGTCAACGCCGACTATATGAAAAATCCGCAATTACTTTTTGGGCAACCCAATATATAAGTCACCAGCACCCGATGGAGGGCGACTTTATGACGCCCCATCTGGCCACTATGTTCGCAGCGTGCCTAGGACTTGCATATACTCCGAAAGCCTAGCAGGAAGCATGGGTGGTATTTATACCCAAGCCCGGAAAGGCAAGTAATGCGACACCAAACGCCAAGAAACTCAAATGTCTCAGGTCCTTTCTAAAAAAATCGACTACTGGCTTAGGTGTATGTCCATAGTGGCATGGGTCGGATTAATATTTGCACCTTCTTTTCAACCTAACCTAACCTACGTCCTTTCTACTCAAAACCATGGAACGTATTGTGGATACTATGATAAAGAGTACGACATCCAACGAACTATTCAAATACAAATGGCATGCCTATGTCAAGCGAAGGTCGGTAAAGACTGCCCTGCACGAGGTGGATAAAATAGAAGAATCCTACGGTACCAAGACGTACACATTGGTGGTATGCATTGACATCGAGGGAACATTTAACAATGTGCGGACAGGCACTATGATCCAATCCTTAGACCAGCGCATGGTGCACCCGGTCCTTAGAAACTGTATAAACCATTTGCTTACTAACAAGTGGATAAATTGTGGGTCCCATGACATAAATATTAGGGAAAAGGTGTCACAGGGAGGCATTTAATCGCTACTCCTATGGGTGGCCACTATAAATAACCTTTTACGGATGGTAACTGTGAAGGCATTTGAACCCGTCTGCTATGCGGGCGATGTTATAATACTTTTAAGAGGTAGGGATCCAAATCAGCTATGTAGAAATGACCAACGTTTCTTGGGGATCGCATATGACTGGGCTAGACCTAAGGGTCTCAATGTTAACCTAGAAAATACTGAAATCGGTCTGTTTACGAGAAAGACGAAGGTGGACCAATTCGACGCATTACGTTTTCTCTATAGAACGATTTGGAGATCTGACAAGGTCAAATGCTTAAAAGTAGAAATGTGCACGTGAGTGAATTTTCACTTTGATAGTCGTGCGTCAGCATGCGTCTCTTCTGAGCGTCTCTCCTGAGCGTCTCTCCTAAGCGTCTCTCTTGAGCGTCTCTCCTGAGCGATTTTGAGTGAGTGATTTTTCACTCACGCACGCTCAGGAGAGAAAAAAAATATTCATGCATGCTGACGCACGACTTTTTTATGTCGACTCACGTTCACGCACACTCACGATACAAACATTTTACTCAAGCACGCTCACAAAAAATTAAATATCACGAAAAACTTGCCAATCGTGGCTGAAAAAATATTTTTCCATGAAGCGAAAAATAGTTTTTTGAGTAGTGATTTTTCGTGGTTCGTGGTTTCCTTGTGAGTCGTGATTATCGTTGTGAGTCGTGATTAACGTTGTCAGTTGTGATACACGATCACTCATGAAGAATTTTTAATCAATCACACTCACGCACCATCACATAATTAGATTTGGATCTCACACATGAATCACGTGACACGACTACACGCGTGAGACACAACTACTCATGACTCACGTGCACATCTCTACTTAGAAGTGATCTTGGAAAGGAAACTGAATTGGAAGTGTCCAGGAACGTTCCGAGAAAGCTCACAGATGTTGGGCAGTATGTAGACGGTTCGTAGGCTTGAAAAGGGACCTGAACCTGAAGAAAGTCCACTGGCTCTACAGGAGCGTGATTAGACCAAAACTTACATGCGCCTCAATAGTTTGGTGGACTTTGTTGGCGAAAATGTGTAATGTAAGGATAATGCAACAGGTTCAGGTAACATATTGTCTTGGCATTGTCCTGAGTGATGAGGACAATGACTAAGGTACTTGAGATTATTGTAGATATCCGACCCGTGGACATGTAGATTAAGTGTGAGGCAGCCACTGCGGCTAGATGGATATGGATAGAGGATAGGAGCAGATCATACTATCGCTGAACAATCGAGCCGACGATACGAAACCCGAAAGGAATGGAAGTGATTTCCGATGACACTTGAGGTCGAGTGCGAGGCACTGCTGCCAGCGGCGCAGTCTTGGATAGACCTCCTGGAAATTCATGCTACACAGATGGATGAAAGTTAAAGAACAGAGTGGGCCTGGGGGTCTACATTGAGAACCCAGGGACGAGATCTGATTTCGATTTTTGTCAATGGCTCTCTTGCAGGTGTATAGGGCAAGAGTTGCCTTTCTTGACCTATCCAAAATTTTGGATTTTAAGTTCAATTTCCTGTCCAGCAAAACACCCAGGTATTTTGCGCTTTCAGTAAATGGAAGATTCTTTCCTCCCAAAGGGACAGGTGCCACTGTCGCCAATTTATATCTCCTACTGGTTGTGTTAGGTTACGTGAGAGTGACAGTCCTTTGATAGACTCACTTAGACAATTTTAACTCCATTGTGATACCACAGTAGGGATAGACCAAGACTTCTGGCGGGAATCGAACCGACGATGCACGCTACCAACTCGGCTACCGGGGCGCTCCTACTGAAAAGATCTACTTTTGTCTTTCACGGATTTTCGCCTAGACCACTTTTGGTAGCCCACTTCGCTGTCGCACGTAGGGTTTCCTGAAGTGTATCTCTAAGAGTGCTGGAAAACTTTACTCTAACCGGAACGTCATCAGCATGCGCGACCACTTTTACCTCTTTTTCTTCCAGAGACAATAATTTATGGTTAATGGCTATATTCCAAAGTAGAGGAGACAGTACACCTCCTTGAGATTTCCCTCTGCTGACCCATCTTTTTAGATCCACAGATCACAAGCCTGTCGTAATGAATCTTTTAGTAAGTAAGTTATTAATGAACTTTCTTTCGGTAGCGTTAATGCCTAGAAACTCCAACTCCTTCATGATTGAAATCAGTTTTACATTATTGAAAGCACCTTCAATGTCAAGAAATACTACCATTGTATATTCCTTGACAGCGAGAGAACCCTCTATATAGCCGACTAGATCGTGAAGGGCTGTTTCAGTGGATTTGCCTTTGGTATATGCATCCTGCTGCGGAGTTAGGCGATCTCCAGTAATCTCCAGTAATCTCCAGTAATCTCCAGAAATCTTCGATATGTTTCTATTAACCTCCCTAGAGTCTTCAGCATGAAGTATGACATACTAATAAGGCGAAAATCTTTCGCTTTCGTATGGAATGAAAATTCCTGCTTTTGAAATGATAATTACCCTTTTGTCCCTCCAGCTCACAGGTGTATATGACATGGTGATGCATGAAGATTATATTGCGTTGCCCAAAAAGTAATTGCGGATTTTTCATATAGTGGCGTTGACAAATTTTTTCACAGCTTGAGACTCTGTAAATTGCATTCTTTCTTCTGTCAGTTATCAGCTGTTACTTTTAGCTTGCTTTAGAAAAAAATGTAAAAAAAGTATATTTGATTAAAGTTCACTCTAAGTATTATTAAAAATGCATTTACATTCTTTTAAAAAATCCGCAATTACTTTCTGTCGGACATTGCTTGTAATTCAACCGGTGATACATTATCAGGGCCTGGCGACTTAAAGTAGTCCAAACTTTTTATTACCCATAAAATTATTTGAGAACTTCAATGTTCATAGACAAAAAAATATCTCTGTGAACAGATTTTTTAAAAAATCCGCTTTGAGAAATGTGGTCACGAAGTACGATAATTTTTTTTTAAAGGAATACTCAAATTGAAGAAAAAACTCTAAGAAAAAAACCAACAAAGATTTTTTTTCGAATTTTGAGTACTATTCAGCAAGAAAATTGGAAATCGTATCATAAATGAAGAATTGGCAGCCCGAACAATTTTTCCACATGTCGAGGTGATCAACTTTAGGGGCATGCTAAGAGGCGTCTGGACTGCCTAAGGCCTTGTAATCTTGATTATGATCTTGATAATGATCGGCTTTAACAATTTCATAGAGATTGCTCTATCCGCTCTCAAATGGTTATCTAATCTAACCTAACTTTAGGTGAATTTCGATTGTAGTTTGGTCCTTTAGAGAAAATTTCATAGAAATAATGAATTTACAAAAAATTTATTGACATTTTTTGTTTGGAGAAAATTCATCGAATTTTTTAAGGAAAAATTCACTCAAATTTTGTCTTCTTTCCATGGCCTATTTCCTAAATTCCGTTATGACAAGTCATTCTCATATCACTATCTAAACAAAAATGATTTTCAATCACTTTATTTGATGATGAGTGTGAGTCACCCCTCAAATATTTGGCACGTTCTTATAATTAATGTCAATTTCCTCAACTGCTGACAATGGCGTCTTCATTCGCTGACGTCCAGTGGCAATCATATATCATTTGTCCAACTCCTAGTTTTCAATTGACTCTAATAACTATCAATAATAAAATACAGGTAATGGAAACCTTTTCCTCATACAAAAATATCTCAAAAAAAGGACACTAAACAAATCAGATTTTGTGGACTAGAAGTAGCTGTAGGGGTTGTCCCCTTTGGTAATTGTTGTTAATTCTGTTGGTGATTACATATTTGTTTTGTTAACACAGGACTGGTATGGTTAATGGGTCTTCAAGTCATTTTCCAAAACCCATAAAACTAAAATGTCCTGTGCTATTTAATAGCATTGCTGTAATGTAATACGAACCATTGAAAGGAAGAGATTTTTAATTATACCAAATTATTTGGTGTTTTTTCTCTCTTGGTTTTTATTTTTCTTCAACTCTATTCAACCAGACAAGGAATTTTTCGTTTAATCAATATCTGTTGTTACTCCCACTCGTCGGTCTTAATTTGTTGTGTGCTGGAGCCTATCAAATAACAAAATGGCAATTGCCTGCTGTTGGGTGCTGTATTGAATGAATGACGGCTATCAAAAGCCCAAATGTTTCTAAATGCTATTTTCTTAAGCTTATATTTTTAGTAGCAGGCGGCAGGCGGCAAGCCAAGAAGTTGGTGATGGTCATGATGATGATGATGGTGATGGCTATGCTTGTGTTCCATTAACAAATGCGATTAAAATTTTAAAAGTTTCCATACCATAAAGAAAGTTTGTGTAAGAGGTTTCCAACTCATTGGCCAGTTGTTGTTGGAGGGGGGGGAGGGGTGAGTAAATGAATGGTTGTAGGATTGCTTTTGTCTATAAACAAACTGGGAGTGGTTAAAGTGTTGAAACGTTTGTTTCATTGAAAGGATATCGCATGTACTATGTAGATAAACATTTTTCCAAAGGCAACACTTTCAAGCTTTTTGGTTACTAATCGAACCAGCATTGCATGTATCCATAGGGTTGGGGGGCAGAGGTGAACAAAGAAAGACTTTGTTTAATGCCTTTTGGGTAAATTGGTAAACTAAAATTGCTATTATTACTGTTTCAAAGTTTTAAATTTCCCAACCTTCATTACAATTTAGAAATTTGACAAGGACAAGCAATCGCAGCTTTACCTTCAAAGTTTTGAAATATTAGATCGATTTTATTACAGGGATTTGATAAATCAAGAAGAAGGAAGTACTGAAGCTATGCTATTTTTAAACTCAAAAATATTTAAATTTTATCTATCAAGGATTTCACATTGAATGTGTGAAACTGAAAAGTAAACTTTTCAATGAGGAAAAAATCGACAATTAAAAACGTGCTTAGTTTGCCTGGGCCTAATCTTGGGTGACCACCACCATTGAATTTCGCTAGAATAATTCCGAATAAGTGAAACATCAATAATGCGTATATTTTGCTTCACTTACCCGCAGTTTGCAATTAAGCGTGATCCGTATAAGCAAAATTAATTTCCAGTTTAGCGATAGCACAAAAGTAAAAATGAATTTTCACGTCGCCGTCAGCATAGCCGTTTTGGGCTTTTTCTACCAAAATTGGTAATACTTACTTTCATTGGTAGGACTTACTATGGAGGCCACCATAGCGCAGAAGTTAGCATGTCCGCCTATGACGCTGAATGCCTGGATTCGAATCCTGGCGAGACCATCAGAAAAAATTTTCAGCGGTGATTTTCCCCTCCTTATGCTGGCAACATTTGTGAGATATTAATTCACCCCATGCCACTATGGACATACACCTAAGCCAGTAATCGGCTTATTTTGCGCTCTAAAAACTATAAAATAACCTCTAAAAAGAAAATTTTAAGTTATGAATTCCGTGCTACTTACAAAACCCTTAATTGTTTTCCATGCCACGCCCCTAAGTTGGTTCATGTCTGGTATTGTGCCTCCACCTAAGTGGCGGTATCTGTTAGAAGCGAAAGCCGGGAAATGGCGAAGGAAATGCTCCAACGTCTCATCATCTTCCCAGCATGGCATGCGGTTTTATATAAGTGAGCTCGTAGTTCTATGTGTTCCATTATGATACCAATAGCTATACTGGCCTTCTTTTTACTTCCTTTCAGCAATAGCCTCGTCTTCTCACGATCTGGATCCCCCCATAAGATTATCGCCGTCCTACCGACCGTTTCGGTGTTCCACAATGTTGCATGCGCATTCGTCGCCCACACCCTTAACTCGGACTGCGTCGACCCGAAAGGCTTCGGGTTAACCAAGTTTACTGACGGCAGTCCTCTGGTCTTCACCGCCAAATCGTCTGCCCTTTCATTTTCCCTTACTCCGCTATGGTCCGGCACCCATACGATGCGGATTTTGCCAACCTCAGAGAAAGCGTTAATCTCCTTCTTACACTGCAAGACAGTTTGTGATCTTACCGTCCTGGTTGTTATTGCCCTTATGGCAATTTTACTGTCAGTAAAGATGCTCACACTCGACGTCCTCGCGTTAGCACCACACCACCTCACGCATTCCGTGCCCGGATCTTCACCTGCAGGACCGTATTATGGTCAGACAGTCCAAAACATATCTCAGTCCCTAGATTCTCAATGTAGATCCCCAGGCTCACTCTGTCCTCTAGCTTTGATCCATCCGTGTAACATGATCTTCCACATGGCAATACTAGGGTTCCGTCATTCCAAGACTGTGCCGATGGCAGCAGTGCCTCGCACTCGACTTCAAGGTTCGTCTCTGTGTGAGGCAGCTGCTGCAGCGTGGTCCTCATCGCTCCGCCTGTGCCAAGAGAACATGTTCTCTGTATGGTCCCATAGCAGTCCACCAAACTACTGAAGCGTAAATAAGTATTGGTCTAATCACGCTCCTGTAGAGCCAGTGGACTATCCTCGGATTCAGGCCCCATTTCGAAACTACGGCCCGTCTACATAGTGCCCAACATCTATGAGCCTTCTCAGTACGCTCCTGAATGTCACATTTCCAATTCAGTTTCCTGTCCAAGATCACACCTAAGTATTTCACCTTGTCAGATATCGAAATCGTCTTATTGAGAAATGGTGCGTTAAATTGGCCCACCTTCGTCTTCCTCGTGAACAGAGATATTTCAGTCTTCTCTGGGTTAAAATTGAGACCTCTGGGACTAGCCCAGTCATATGCCATATACAAGACCCTTTCGGCCCTTCTGCATAGCTCGTTCGACCTTACCCCCTAGATGTATTATAACATCGTCTGCGTAGTAGACGGGTTCAAATCCCTTCTCAGTCAGCATCCGTAATAGGTCATTTATGGTGGTCACCCATGGGAGTGGCGATAAAATGCCCCCCCTGTGGCGTGCCTTGTGCCACAGTCTCCCTTATATTTATGCCATGGGACACACAATTTGTCTACCTGTTCCTTAGCATATGGTTTATCCAGTCTCTAAGGATCGGGTCCACCCGGTACTGGTCTAAGGATTGGATCAGTGTGTCGGTCCGCACATTGTTAAAAGCTCCCTCGATGTCAATGCATACCGCCAGGGTGTACATTTTGGCATCGAAGGATTCTTCTATTTTATGCAAAACCTCGTGTAGGGCAGTTACCACCAACCTTCCCTTGACATAGGCATGCTGTTTGTATTGCTGTCTTGAGCTCTTAGAAGCCTCTTTTTCGACTGATTTGGCTGAAATTTGGCCCAAACCCCTATCTTATGAACATTAATGTCAGGTTTTATACGAATCGGTCAAAATGGTGATATAGGCCCCCTCAGTACCGATAGCCCGATAATTCAAATACAAACTCAGTTAATAAGGGTACATTTTTAGTGGTGGGTACCCAAGATTCGGTCGAGCTGAACTTTTTTACTTGTTTTACTCTTAATAATTTCAAACCAGGTACGTTTACCAATTACATGGTATAAGAGTACTTTACCATTTCGGTGAATTAGCTTAAAATATGCGCCTTCTTCTGGATCCATGGGTAATCTATTGAGGGTGAATGTGGGAAGGCACCAAAAGACTTCCCGTTGCCAATTTCAATGGAAATTTCGATAATAGTTAAGCATTGTAGGGGATCAATAAGTCAAATAATATGACTCATGTATATTGAATCTTTGTCTAGACATAAGCCGAGAAAGTGGGAAATCGCAATCCTCAAACGACATGCGTAATGCAACTTCTATAGTGGGACGGAAATGAGGAATTTTTTCGCGATTTCTGTTTAAGGTAATATTGTACATTATGAAGCAGCTATATCAGGTTATGTACCGATTTGCGCCATACTTAGCACAGTTATTGGAAGTTATAACAAAACACCTCATGCGAAATTCGGAGGAGAATTGCGCGCTATATTGGCTCAAAAAGTCAAGATCCCAGACCGGTTAATATGACAGCTATACCAAATTATGAACCGATTTAAATCATACTTGGCACAGTTGTTGGAAGTGATACCAAAACCCTATATGGAAAACTTCAGTCAAATCGGTCGAAAACTGGGCCCTCTAGAGGCTTAAGAAGCCAAGACCCAAGATCGGTTTATATGGCAGCTATATCCAAACATGGACCGATTTGGCCCATTACAATCCCATCCGACCTACACTTGTAAAAAGTATTTGTGCAAAATTTCAAGCGGCTAGCTTTACTCGTTCAAAGTTAGCGTGGTTTCGACAGACAGACGGACGGACGGCTAGATCGACTTAAAATGACAAATGACATAACGATCAAGAATATATATATATACTTTATGGGGTCTCAGACACATATTTCGAGGTGTTACAAACAGTATGACGAAATTAGTATACCCCCATCCTATGGTGGAGGGTATAAAAATACTATAGTACTGTCTTTTCCATCCCTGCTATATGGTAGCTGTATCGAAATACGGGCCGATTGGGATCATAATGGTTTGTATTATAAATTTTTGTTCCAAATTTCAGCAAACAGTGCTCGATGAAAATATACGATTGTTTTTGTCGCCCAGAGACCTAAATCATGCAAATCGGTTCAGTAGATCAAATGTTATAGATCCTAGAAGGTTGGATAAATCGAAAATGGGCCACTTGACACCCTGTATCAAAGATATAGACCAAGGACTCTATTTTCCTGAAAGTTTTTCTCCTCTACAAATGTCTAAAACCATTTTTACCGCTCGGATCATAAAATTTTTTGGATTTATTTTAAATTTTTCGCCACTGTGTCACAAGTGCTTGTCGAGTTCTTCTTAAAAATTAAATTGCGTCAATATTTTCTACATAGAATTAAAATTGCCCATAGAAATAAACTTTTTAACCCTGTAATTTTTCTCTTTATCTCTCAACAATATAGTGTATCACACTGGCATTAACATTTATCTTCATTTTCTCTAAATAATTTTATTTGCACTGCATTTAAAAACATTGTGTTCAGCAGATATAAAGGAACAACAATGGATATACGAGAAAAATATGCCCCCATAGCATGCAATGTGTAATTTTTGGAGGCAAATGACCTAAAAACACACTCACAATATGACATGTCATAGAATACTAAGAACTAAAAACTATTTGGCACCTATTTTAATTAAAAGAATCTGTTGAGATGAGGTATGAAAAAAAGAAGGCATTCATGCTTACTTTTGCACCTCGATAGTAATAAACATAGCGCAACTTATTTAAGCTATTACGCTTAAGAATACAAATATTTTTAACCTTGCCGCCACAACGATGGGATGATTTTTCAAAAATTACTTGACTTAATTAAAAAAGTTGGTCATGAATCTCCTCAGCCATAGCTACACCTTGACCTCCAGATAAGTAAAAAAATAATATTTTACAAGCACTCAAAATAATAATTCATCATGATGAAAACGTTGATTAATTGGATAATGCCGAACATCATATTTATCATATCTACTGCTGCCACCTTAATAATGGTGGTGGTGGTTTAGTTCCAATAGCACACTTAGTTGTTTAGTTTTGTCGGAAATTTGAGAAGCACCATACATTTTTAACTCTGCAATAATTTGTTATGTCACTTACAAAAATATAGGAAAAAATATCAAACCGGCAGCCATGAGTTCCGACAATCAGTCACTGGGGCAACATGCCGTTCAAATCAACCATTCATTCCACCTAGACCAGAGTAGGTTCATGTAATTTGCAAAACAAAACACTTCAAAGAAAAATCTAAAAAATAAAATTCTAGGTATTATTTTATGGGTAGCCCCATTGTTATGTGTAGCGAATCATTTCCATATGTCGTCCCTTGTCCATAGAAATGCCCCCACCCCCATTCGCTATATTGTATCGAGGGTTATTCGTGTTACGCTTGTCATGTAACGTTTGTACGTATGCGAAGAACAATACATCAACTTTGCGGTTGTTTGGCACTCGAATCACTGCAATGGTACTCGAATATCTATCTTTGCTGTAGCGTGGTGGATGCAAGTAAAGCTCATCAGTCATTTGATTAGGTAAAAAAGCAAAAGTGACTAACTTATAAAATCTGAAAGATTTTTATTGCATATGCCTTTCCTTACATACATCAAATGCGAATAGACTGCGCTTTTATTAGCATGTATTCTCATACGTATTGTACTTTGTATTTATAGACATGTATGTATGTTCTGTAAAATAAAAGCTCGCTTTAATCGAAAGAGTTGTATATTATTCCAAATTTATTTATCATATTAAATGTTTCGCTGGTATGACACAAAAAGTTCAACTTTCAGAGTTGCCATCCTTAAAAATCGGTTTCAATCACGAAATTAATTGATACAATTAATTTTTTAATTGAAACTGCTCCAATCATGAAAATGATAATATCAATCACAGTTTTTGAAAAATGTGATTAAAAATAGTTTCAATTAAAAAAATGATTGAAAATTGTGTTATTTTCAATTAGACCCATAAAAGCCACATTTATTATGCGAATTTGCTGAAATTTGAGACAGTGAGTTGTGTTAGGCCAGTCGACAACCTTCTTTAATATGGCCCAGATCGGTCCAGATTTGGATATAGCTGCCATATCGCCGATCGCTCTATTTAAGGTCTTGAGCCCATAAAAGGCGCATTTATTGTCCGATGTCGCCGAAATTTGGGATAGTGAGTTAAGTTAAGCCCCTCTATATATCTATGCAATTTGGCCTAGATCGATTAAGATTTGCATATAGCTGCCATATTGACCGATCTGAGGTTTAAAGGTTTTGGGCCCATAAAAGGTGCATTTATTGTCCGATTTCGCCGAAATTTGGGACAGTGAGTAGTGTTAGGACCCCCGACATCCTTCTTCAATTTGGCCCAGATCGTTCCAGATTTGGATATAGCTGCCATATAGACCTATCGCTCTATTTAAGGTTTTGGGCCATAAAAGGCTCATTTATTGTGCAATTTCGCCGAAATTTGGGAGAGTGAGTTGTGTTAAACATCCTTTTTAACTTGGCTCAGATCGGTCCATATTTGATATAGCTGCCATATACCGATCTCTCGATTTAAAGACTTGGCCCCATAGAAGGCGCATTTATTTCCGTATCCTATATGGCTCAGATTGGTCTATATTTGGATAGACTAATATTTTGTTCTACAAAATTGAACAGTGACTTGTACTTATTAGACCACACAATGACCGTGGCGAGTTTGGTCCAAATCGGACCATATTTCGATATAGCTGCTATGGGTGCATAAATAATGCATTTTTCACCACGGATTATCTCGAAAGGTGGCTAACATATATATCCGATATGATGGTATCCAAAGTTCGGGCCGGCCAATCTTAATGCATTTTTACTTGTTTAATTTAAATTTGATTTAATACTGTTTAAAAAAATTATTTAATAATTGTTTTGATTTAATTTTAAGATTTTTATTTTTTTTAATAATATAGATAGTTTTTTGATTTTTTATTTGTTACATATTGGGTTGCCTAAAATGTAATTGCGGATTTTTTAAAGAAAAAAGAAAGTAAAATCCATTTATTTCTTCTAATAAAACTTAGAATGAACTTTAATCAAATATATAATTGCCATTTTGTTCGATTACCTTTTGCCATCTTCCTGGCAAATTTAGTATTCCATGCTCATAGAACTTCTGGCCTTTATCTGCAAAAAACTGAACCAAGTGCGATTTTATAGCCTCATAATTGCCGAAAGTTTTACCACTTAAGGAGTTCTGCAAAGATCGAAATAAATGGTAGTCTGATGGTGCAAGGTCAGGGCTATATGGTGGATGCATCAAAAGTTCCCAGCTAAGCTCACTCAGTTTTTGGCGAGTGACCAAAGATGTGTGCGGTCTAGCGTTGTCCTGGTGGAATATGACACCATTGACATTGGTGGAATATGACACATATGACACGATTGACCAATTCTGGTCGCTTCTCCTTGATGGATGTATTCAATTTGTCCAATTGTTTATAGTAAACATCCGAATTAATCCTTTGGTTCCTTGGAAGCAGCTCAAAATATACCACACCCTTCCAATCCCACCAAACAGACAGCATAACCTTCTTTTGGTGGATATCAGTCTTTGAAGTGGTTTGAGCTGGTTCACCATGCTTGGACCATGATCGTTTTCGACTAACGTTGTTGTAAATAATCCATTTTTCATCTCCAGTCATGATTCGTTTTAAAAACGGATCGAATTCATTGCGTTTAAGGTGCATATCACAAGCGTTGATTCGGTTTGTTAAATGAATTTCTTTCAATACATGTGGTACCCATATTAAAATTGACTCCAAACAAACAAATGTAAACAAAATTTCGCGCACTTTTTTTCTAAAGCAAGCTACAGCTGATAACTGACAGAAGAAAGAATGCAATTACAGAGTCACAAGCCGTTGAAAAAATTTGTCAACGCCGACTAAATTACTACTATATTACCGACAATCACTTTTTGGGCACCCCATTATAATATTTTGAATTTTTTCTATTATTTTTTTGATTTCTAATCTAATTATTTTTTGTGTATTTTTACCAGATTTATTATTATTAATATTTTTTAATTTTTTTTAGTTTAATAAAAATTCATGTTTCCATAATTTTTTTTTTTGCTTTGAATTTGAAGGCAATGCATTTGCTTTCTGAATTAAGTACTTATACCACAATGAATTTTATTGAAATTATGCCGCCATTGCCATCCATAAAATCACTATGTTAGTGATGCATAGTGATGCATTGCCATGTAAAGTTCACAATGTATGGTAATGTTGTTTTCCTTCTTTTTTTTTTGCCTTTGTTTGAAATTCAAATTTATTCAATTTTGTGTTCAGTTAAGGTCACCATTGTCGCCCATTGAAGTGACAAGATATGTGACACAATTTTCTCATATGACTCTTCGTGACAATAGATATTTCATTTAAAAAGTTTTTTTTTTTCTATTTTGTATTTAAAAATAAACAAAAAATGAACTTTTGTATAAAAAGTTTTTTATATATATGGCATGTAAAAATAATAATCAGAAATTACTTTTAGTCACGAAATTTAATTTTTAATTTACTGATGCTTAATGAACTAAAGTCAACTTGAATTTAATATTTTTAATTAGTAACAAAATTATGAATTTAGATTGCTGCAATTGATTCGTTTATTGCATCATTTATTTTATATTTGTGTTGTTCAGCTATTTAAATTGCTGAACAAGGTTATGTTTCGATAAATACTAGTAAATAAGTGAAAAGTTCTTGTGTTCAGTTCTTGAAAGTTGATGTTGTATTTGTTAGTACTCCGAAGAAACTATTAATAATTTCGAAAACATTTCTACTTTCCACTTCTTAGTTTTAATTTTTTGTAAACTGTAGTTGGTTCAATTATTCAGATTACAATGTTATTGATTGAAAACGAATAACAATAACAAAATAATCACAAAATGGTCATTGCAATTATACCTGTCGCAAAACACAAGAAAATGACAGCCCCTTTTTGGGGCTTTCTAATTTAATTCTGAAGAGAACTGCATGTAGCCGGCACAAATCATATGACCCCGGCATACGAATACATATACGAGTATAAGTATGTTGCATTCTTGGTTGCATACAGTTGCTGCGTGTAGTTTGGTATCATATATAAAAGAATCTTCTATACATATAAAAATCAATTTGGTTTGTTTGTAGGTTTGTTTGTGTGTTCCTTATAGACTCAAAAGCGGCTGAACCGATTTTCTTCAAATTTTCACAGATGGTGCATAATGATCCCGTGGTGATAATACGGTACTACACTTTTTGATATTTGAAGGGGGGGCGGACCCTCCCCCTTACCCTAATTTTCAGAAACGCCAGACCATGGAAATGGGTGGTGCGATATAACCCAAATTTTGTGTGCTCTCTTATAGTAAGCTAAAAACAAAAATTTGTTGTCCAAATTTCGGATGGGGTACCTAGGGGGGCCGCCCCACTCCCAAAACTTACCAAATATATATATATAGACCAATCAAATGATGGATTCAAATGAAAGTTATTTAAAATTAGAAAACGTATCTGATATCTAATTGTCGGACTAAGTGTTTGGGAGACCACCCCAACCCCCAAAACACCCCTATAATCAGACATATTTACCCTCCATAGCAATGTGGGACTCAAATGAAAGGTATTGGGTTGCCCAAAAAGTAATTGCGGTTTTTTTAAAAGAAAGTGCATTTTTAATAAAACTTAGAATGAACTTTAATCAAATATACTTTTTTTAGACTTTTTTTCTAAAGCAAGCTAAAAGTAACTGCTGATAACTGACAGAAGAAAGAATGCAATTACAGAGTCACAAGCTGTGAAAAAATTTTTCAACGCCGACTATATGAAAAATCCACAATTACTTTTTGGGCAACCCTATATTTACGAGTAGAATACGAATATGATATCAAAATGTGCGACCAAGTGTTGGGGGGCGCCCCTCCCTAAAAACATCCCGAAATAGAATTTATTTACTGACCATCGCAATGTAGGGCTCAAATTGAAGGTATTTAAGTGTAGAATACGAATATGATATCCAAATGTGGAACCTAGTGTTTTGGATGCCGCCCCTCCCCAAAAACACCCCCCAAACAGCACAAATTTACAAGCATAGCAATATGGGGCTCAAATGAAATGTCTATGGAATTACCCCACCAATCTGATATCAATATTCGGCAGAAAGTTTCTATGAGACTAACCCACCCCATAACACCAACCAAATATTAAGTATTTGCTGACTACTCCAATAAGGGGCTCCAATAAGAGGTACTTTAGAGTAGAATACGAAGCTGATATATATTTTCAGAGAAAGTCACTGGATGGCCGCCCCATCCCCAAGAACACCCCCCCAAACCGGACATGTTTGCCGACTATGCAAATATGGGCTGCAGACGAAAGGTATTTTAGAGTAGACCACGAATCTGATATCAACATTTGGGACCAACTGTCTAGGGGACGTCCCATCCCCATAACAACACCCTAATAGGCCGTATTAGCTCACAATGGCAATTTGGGTCTTAAAGAGAGTTGAGCTCTCCACAAAGCGGACTTTTGCAATAAGAGGTTTAAATGAAAGCTATTTTTGAGATTAGAAAACGAATTTGATATGCAACTTTGAGTCGATTGGCAAAATGGGGTTCAATTAAATGATATTTGCGAGTAGAGAACGATACTGATTTATTTTCAGGGTTAAGTTTTTGGGGGACAACCGCAATCCCCAAAACACACCTAAATTGGATATATTTAACGACCAGGTCAATGTGGGGCTTCAATGCAAAGTTTTAAGAGTACAGCTCGAAATTGGCACCCATTTTTGGGACAAATTTTCTGGGGTCTAGCCCTTCCTAAAAACACCCCGCAAACAGCAATTATTTACTGACCATCGTAATATGGGGCTCAAGTAAAGGTATTTGGGAGTAGAATACGAATCTGATATCCAAATGTGGGACAATTATTTGGGGCACCTCCCCTTCCCCAAGAGTACAAATTTACCCACCAAATGAAAGGTATTCAAGATTAGAAAACAAATATGATAACCAATTTTGTGGTATTTGAGAAAAGTGCATGATGTGGATATTTTTTTCACGGCCATGTGTCTGGGGACCAACTCACCCCGAAAACACCCATAAATCGGACATACATATTTGCGGGTCAAGGCAATATGGGACTCAAATGAAAGATATTTGGAAGTGGGTCACGAAATTCATACCCACTTGCGGGGCCACGTTTCTGGAGGTCCACACCACCCCCTAAACACACCAACCGCCACCCTGAGAGCCTTGTTACTCCCATAATCCCCATGAGAATATCGGGCTCAAATAAAGTCTCTTAAGAATGGAGTACATCTAACATCCAAAATCAAATGACCCTAAACCCGTTGAGCAAATTCATAAATTGCCAAAGGGATTCAGATAAAGGCATTAAAATTTGTTAACTGTTAGCCAAGCGATGTGCATACAAATACTATTTTCGTAGCATGGTATTTCACTAAAAGCTCTTTAATTGTAGAAAATAAATATTTAAAGGATAATTTTGTTCCATATAAAGTAAAAGAAGGCACAGCGGAGCGGACCCGGTTCAGCTTGTAATGATACAAAATACTTTTTCCTTATTGGCAATGTGTATTAATGGAAAAATGTTTTTTTTTTCTTGTTTGTTGTAAATACTTTGCTATTTATTAGCAATCTGAAACTTTTGTTATTGCCGGCATGTTTTTTCTATTCCTTTTTGCTGTTTACTATAAAAATTTCCTACTGCTCGACAATTTAGTTTAGTTCCTGCATAATTTATAGTAAAAGTTGGATTGGTGAAGAGCCAAACAACAAGGCAATTCACGTCATATGAATTTGCGGCGGCATTAACCTCAGTGAGAGTGCGCGGAAATTTTGTCTCAGGCCTATTATGGATCCAACATCTATTGGCATTGCAATTTGTCTTTTTTGCTTTGATTCATTTTTGTAGTGTTAATAATAAATGCGATAATATGTTGTTTTCTTGTTTTGAATTTAGCTTCATTCTTCTTAGTTTAGTCGACGTTTCTAGTCGACGTACAAATCATAAACAATTTGTTTTGAAACAATTTTATAATGCAAGGGAAATGTGAGTCAGACGTAGTTTAGTTCATTTTTATTTTGTTTTTGAATTATATTGTTATGGGTCATAATAAAAGCAAATAAGGGCTGTTGGAGATTTTAAATTTTTGTTATAAAATCCTAATTTGGTTATAGGATGCAATGAATTTTAACTTAAAGACATCACATCATTAGCACATGTTTCTGCACGAAGGCTGCTATAAAAGTTTCTGACCTAGGCAACACCAAGTGTTGCCAGGTGCAATCTGACATTTCAATTGGAAACCTTGACATTTTCTAGCATAATCGTACTCAGAACGTTTTGACGTGTGACCATCATTTGTTTGATTTTAGGTTAAGTTTAAGTGGCAGTCTGCCATCAGACTCACTTAGACGTTTTCGTCCATATTGATACCACAGGAACAGAAGAAGGAAGATGCCTTCTTGTTCCTACCGTTGAAACATCCAGATCGCTTTAAAAAGCCTAATAAATTGCGAACGTTCACATCCACTAAATCAGACAAATTCTTAAAGAAATGAGAACCTAAAGTGGAACTCCTTCTGACTGCCAGTGCTGGACACATACACAGAAGATGTTCTATAGTCTCTTCTTTTTCGATGTCCTCACTTCTTCTGCAAAAGTCGTTGCTGGCAACCTTCAGTCTGTCAGCTTGTTTTCCGATTAGGCAGTGATCTGTCATGACGAACACAATGACACAGACATCTGTTCTAGCCAATGACAGCAAAGCAGTAGACCTCTTTAAGTCTAGATTAGGCCACATTGTTTAGGAATGCTCACAGCCCCCTCTTTGTGAACATCTATCATTCGTTGTCCTTCGGGCCTGGTCCTGAAAACATAGCTTACATGTCGCTAAAGGCTTACCCACACATTCCAGTATCTGTGGAAAGTGTAGGGTACTTCCTATTCTCTTAAGCTCGTCTGATTTAGAATTCCCTGGAATATCTCTGTGGCCCGGCACCCAGAACAGGTGAATTTTGAACTGTTCAATCATCTCGTTGAGAGATCTGCGACAGTCAAGGGCGGTTTTTGTGTTCAGAAATACGTTCTCCAGGGATTTAATGGCTGCCTGGCTGTCTGAGAAGATATTTATGCGAATTGTCGTAATGACATTATATCTTAGCCATTCCACCACTACCTTAATTGCAAGGATCTCCGCTCAATACACACTGCAGTGGTCGGGTAACCTCATCGATATGACTTGTTCTAGATCTTTAGAGTACACCCCAAAGCCCACCTGGTCATTTAGTTTGGAACCGTCCATATAGAATTCTATGTAACTTATATTACCAGGGATATCGTAGTTCCAATCGCTTCTATCAGGAATAGTGGTACAGTACTTTTTATCAAAAAGTGACTCAGGTTGGGTGTAATCCACACTGCCTGGAACATCCGATATTGTATCAAGGATAACACAGTGTCCATAGACGCCACACGACCAATGAGAAAGCTCACTTAACCTAACGGCAGTGATCGCTGCAATTTGTCTAGCCACAATGTCCAGAGGCATAAGATGTGGCATTAAATTCAGTCCATCAGATGGTGTCGTCCTCAGTGGAGCTGTGATGCACAAACAAGCCATCCCTTGGATCCGGTTAAATATTGAGCAGTAGGTGGACTTTCGAACCTAAATAAATATTCATGATCGCCTCGACATTCTGAGTCGCTTTAGCCTTGCCCGTCGGTCTGTGGAAAGCTAACTAAATTTCGAAGGAATTAAGCTAGGCGCTTGAAGTTTTGCATGAAAACTTCCTATTAGTGAAGGACGGTTGGGCCATATCGGTCCATGTTTTGATATAGCTGCCATTGGATCTTGACTTCTTGAGCCTCTAATGGCGCAATTCTTATCCGATTTTGCTGAAAATTTTTATGAGGTGTTTTGTTATAACTTCCAACAACTGTGCTAAGTATGGTCCAAATCTATCCATAAACTTATTTAAATGCCATATAAACCTATCTTTGATCTTGACATTTTGAGCCTCTAAAGGAATTATTATCCGATTTCGGTGAAATTTTGTACAACGACTACGTGAAAAATATGTTTCAACATACGTGAAAAATATGGCATGAATCGGTTCACTGGCTAATATAGCTCCTATATAAACCGATCTCCAGATACTTTTTAGTACAGAGGTTAGCATGTCCGCCTATGATGCTGAACGCCTGGGTTCAAATCCTGGCGAGACCATCAGAAAAAATTTTCAGCGGTGGTTTTCCTTTCCCAATGCTGGTAACATTTGCGAGGTACTATGCCATGTAAAACTTCTGTCCGAAGAAGTGTCGCACTGTGGCACGCCGTTTGACTCGGCTATAAAAAGGAGGCCCCTTATCATTGAGCTTAAACTTGAATCGGACTGCACTCATTGATATGTGAAAAGTTTGGCCCTGCCAAATTTGATATTTAAAACAGGAAATATGCTTGTGAAAACAGCAGTTTTTGTCTGCTGAAAATGGGAAAGCAGACAATACTGCTGTTTCAGCAAACATAGGACTGCTGCATTAGCAAACATTTCGGTTAGCTAAATCAGCAAACAAAATCTGCTGTTTTAAGTACAAAAATTTGTTGAAAAAAAAATGTTTATGCTATTTTTTATGTTTGCCTCTTACTTGTATGGATTACTTTAATAATTTTTTAGAAATTTAGTAGGAAGAGATGATTTTAATTTGTGGAATATTACTGTAAGGAAGTTTCCTTTCTCCATCCATTGGTATACATTTGGAAATGTGGCTGAGTTCGCTCGCTTGTTATTGCTCTACCAATGTGTACTTGACTGCCATGGCCTTTTGTATCTAAATTTAAAGAAAAAAGGTTATGGAAAGTATACATTTAGTGGTGATTATAAACCTCCACTGAAACACGCATTAACATTTGTGTTTTATTTTGTCTTCTAACATCCCCTTCATAATTAAGCAGCTGTCACTTTCAGCAAACAACAGACTTTTCAGCAGTAAGCCTGCTGCTCTGAACTACTGCTGTAATAGCTGTAATAGCAGAACTACTGCTGTAATAGCAGAATTACTGCGGTAATAGCAGAACTACTGCTACAATGGCAGCAAAATTAACAACTAATATTCAGCAGACAGTATTTGCTATTTTCAGCAAACTTTTTTCTATAAGTGTAAGTTTCAAGATTCATAGTTTTATGCCTCTCTTTAATAAACAATAGTAATTTGATTTCTATCATCATACTTTTTTTCTTGGGGTAGTCCTTATTCCATTTTGTATTCTTATCTTCTCCCATATAAGTTTTTAATGTTGTTTTAAATACGACCATACTTTTCAACTGTTGATCTTAATCAACAATACGACATGTGTAAACATAAACATTCGTCAAGAATAAAAACTGTACTTAATTTTAATTAGTCAATGCGGAATTCATATGGCTTGGCGTCTGTTGGCGGCACGTTGCGTTTGTTTTATGGCATTGTGCATTCATCGCTCGCCACGACGTTGAGCAATTACACCAAAAGATTCATGAATATGAAGACAATTCACAGAAAAGTTATTCATTTGGCACCTGTCGTTTTGTGATCTAGGTCCCTAGGTGCTGCTGCAGTTCCTATGCCTATTCTGTCTCCATCAAGACGCAATATGCTGCTGCTGGCAACTCATTAAGCTGCAAATGCAAATCATATTGAAATTTGAATTGTCGACGGACACCACACCTATTCTCGATGATGTATTTATTTTGCATTAATGTCGTGTCGCTGGTTGAGGTGCTACTTGTTGCTCTATTCTCTAGAAGAAGGAAAGATAATGATTCATCGCTTGATTAACTATTTCAATTATGCATTAAACGGTGCTTATTTGCATAAATGCAAATTCTTAAGTGGGCATTGCCATAGTCAGACTAAACGATTTTGTCTGAGGCCATTGAAACACTAAAGACGAAATGATAGAATTGAGATTTTAATCAGAAATATATAGAAATAAAGATATAAAGTCCCACTAAATGCTAATTTTGGAATAAAAATTAATTTTTAAACAATTTTTTAATGAAAGAGCATAACACTGCTAAAGTGTTGAAGAAGATAAGGAGCTCCCCGCTTTCAAGTACTCTGGAATGATCAAGCCAGCCCCCCGCAATTGAGACACCCGACAGTGGAGGGAGACAAAGTGGGAACAGCAACAAAGGAAGCGCTCAAGGCCCCAGAGTCTTCATGGAGGACTGTGACTTCAAAAGGATGCCACAGCCATCACGGAAGAGGAAGATGGTCGATGAGAAAGGTAAGGAGCTGCCCTCTTACGACGGAGTAGAAAGAAAGCACAACAGAGATGAGATGACATGCAATCATCGATATTGGCTGTGCATCCGGTAGGTACTACCAGTTCGTCAGTCTCTGGTGAGGCATTTGGTAAACGATTGGGTTATCGAACATGTATTGAACTCTGAATGGTATCCATCCATACAAATTATGAGCTGTGAGTATAGAGAGGACATCTTAACGGTGCGCTTTGCGTCAGCGGAATTTATTGATACCGTCAAAAAGCTCGTTGAAAGTATCCACACTACCTGGGGCGCAAAGCTCGACATTGTGAGAAAGATGGACATCCCACAGCTCACAAAGGCTATGGTCATCAAGGATGTGGGCGGCGATATCGCGACGGAACGCATGATGAAAGTCTTTAACAAATGACAGGTTTTCCACAGGGAGGACAAGGAGGAAGGAACTCTCCTTGTGGTGGGCGTTGATCAAGTCTCCGTGACAAGTTTGGCTAAGACTAAAGGCATGACATACTTTTTCAAGATTGGAAAGACAACAGTTGGCAAATAAATATCCTCATATTGATCCATCAGGCGGTGCAGTGGCGGAACACTCAATACCGCCTAACGGACATGGGGCCAACGATGAGACTATCACCGTCTCTCTCAATATTGGTGAGACAAGGATAAGCGAAGATCCTATTACTGAAACATCAGGCAGTGTAGGGGCGAGAGACCCAAGACAGCCTAACGAACAGGGACCCGGCGACGGAACCATCAACAACTTACTCGGGATCAGGAATATAAGGATGGATAAAGATTCTAATGCTGAAATATCAGGCAGTGCAGTGACTGGGAACTCATGCCGCCTAACGCACAGGGAACTGACGATTAGACCACAACATACTACCAAGAAGACCATTTGCTCAAGATTTGGAATATTAGTATAGGCAAAGATCCTAATATTGGAACATCAGGCAGTGCAGGGAGGGTAGGCTCAATACAGCCTATCGAACAGGGACCCTATGATGGAACCATTACCGATTTTCTCAAGATTCAGAAGACCATGATAGGCAAAGACCCTTATATTAAAACATCAGGCAGTGCAGTGACGTGAAATTCAATGGAGCCTAATGAGCGGGGAGCAGACGATGAGACCATCACCTACTCCCAAGAAGTCCATTTACTGGGGGACCAATGAGTGAGGTCATTCAGATAAAACTCTGCCTGAGCGAGACAGCTACTCACGCTCTGAGGGAGAAAATCAGATTCATATTGCCTTAATTCAGGACCCATGGACGACCCGTAACAATGTTTATGGACTGAACCATGGTACTCGGACCTGGATAGCATGTTCGCCTATGAGCTGGGTTCGAATTCTGGCAAGACCATCAGAAAAAATTTTCAGCGGTGGTTTTCCCCTCCTAATGCTGGCAAAATTTGTGACCCTGTATGCCATGTAAAACTTCTCTTCAAAGAGGAGTCCCACTGCGTCACGCCATTCGGACTCGGCTATAAAAAGGAAGGCCCTTATCATTGAGCTTAAACTTGAATCGGGCTGCACTCATTGATATTGAGAAGTTTGTCCCTGTTCCTTAGTAGAATGTTCATGGACAAAATTTTTAATATTTGAAAGGGTCAAATACTTAGGAGTGCTCTTGGATAGGAAACTTAATTGGAAGTATCACATTCAGGAGGTTCACAGATGTTGGGCACAACGTAGACAGGCCGTAGGCTCGAATCCGAAGATATTTCACTGGCTCTACAGGAGCGTGATTGGATATATTGCAATATAAGGATAATACCACAGGATCAGAGAACATGAGACTATTCTAGATATCCGACCCATTGACATACAGATTGAGTATGAGAAAGCTACTGCGGCAATGAGGCTTAGGGCAATGGGAGAATGAATAGAAGATGGGAGCAGCTATACCATCGCATTATAATCGAGGTGACGATAGAAAACCTGATAGGAAGGGAAGAGGTTTCCGATCGGATACCTGAGACGAGACTTGAGGTCGAGTGCAAGACACTGCTGCCACCGGCACAGACTTGGACTGACGGAGCCCTAGTATTGCCATCTGGATGATCATGTTACACGGATGGGTCATAGCTAAAGGACAAAGTGGGTCGGGGGTCTACATTGAAAACCCAGGAACTGAAATCTGCTTTTGACTGCCTGACCATAATACGGTCCTGCAGGCGGAGATCCGGGCGATCACGGAATGCGTGAGGTGGTGTGGTGCTTACGCGAGACATCGAGTGTGAACATTATTACGGACAGTAAAATGACCATAAGGCAATAACAACGGTAAGGTCACGATCAGTCTTGGAGTGTAAGAAGGAGATTAACGCCATCTCTGAGGATGGCACAATCCGCATAGTTTGGGTGCCGGGCCATATGGGAGTAATGGGGAATGCAAGGGCAGACGATTTGGCAGTGAAGGCCAGAGAACTGCCGTCAATAAACTTGGTTAACCTGAAGCCTTTCGGGTCGACGCAGTCCGAGTAAAGGTCCTGGACGATGACATGTAACACTGTGGATCAGCGAAACAGTCGGTTGGACGGCTATTACTGAAAGAAAGTTAGAAGGAGGTCAGTATAGCTTTCGGTGTCATAACGGGACACATAGGAGTAAGAGCTCACGTATGCAAAATTGGTGCGGCAAGTGTAGGGCATGTCGGGAAGATGATAGGAGCATTTCCTTTGACATTGCCCGGCTTTCGCGGCTAAAAGACACCGATACTTAGGTGGAGACACAATATCAGAACTAAGGGGAGTGGTATGGAAAACACTTTGCACCAAGTCCAAATCTAGAAATTTTATCGGTTTAATTCAAGCTAAAATTAGTTTGTCAAAATACTTGTTTCAACAAAATGAGATTCTGTATGAAATTTTGAAAAAGATGTATAGTAAGTTCTTTTATGAGAAATTCAGTTTGTCTTTAGGCCCCCAAAGTACATCTATCGTGTCTCTTGGTTTCCATATAATTTTTCTGTTACTGGAATTTCCTTTTTCTCCTATTTCAAGAATTGCTTACTGTTACAACACTGTAAGCAAAACTTTCAATATACATATTTAATGTTAGTGTGCACTTTAACTATGTTTTGCCATGATTATCTTGGCCAAGAAACACAATTAAAAGAAAGCAGGGAAAAAACAGCAGGTTGTCTGATTGTGAAGGGTTCGCAAGTAAAATGTTGCTGGTTCATCACTTTGGTGAACTAACATCAACCCCATGTATGCATGGCGGTTCAGTATTTCAAAGCGTACATACCCACTACACATCGATTCTCTTGGAATTACAACACGCAAATATTCTTAAACCATAGAAAATGTTTGCATTTTTTATATTTAGATATACATTCCCCATAATTAGATTGGTTCATTGGCTTCTCAAAAGGGGGTAGCCATTTCCACTTTGGGTCAATGCTTGTAATTCTCTTGGAATGCAATGCCTGTGGGTGTTTGTGTAGACGCCCGTATTTGAAGGGAAATGGGGCTTTGTCAGCCATACATGTGCGGTGGTTAATAAATATTTTATTTCATTAAATTTTCATAAGGACAAAGTATAGGTAAGAGTTTCACTAGGGGTTCTATCAGGGCTGCAAAGTCGAGCAATTTGAACTCGACTCCGACTTCGGAGTCGACTATGAGCAAGTTTTTTTTTTAAATAATTAAAAAAAAAATAATAATTTTTTTTTTTATATTTGATGACCATTTAGCGAAGAAAAGTGAATATTAATGACTTTGACATAAAAACTGACAACATGTGCGGAGTAGGAGTTATTTTTAATATAAAAACCATCAAGTGCAACAAGATCATCGTGGGCAGTTGCTCAGCGAATGGTTGACTTTGAATGACGCGAGGAGTATACCTTTGATGGGCCTTCGGCGTTAGTTACATTGACGTTACAGATGCAAACGGGCGACATTTATTTCTAATCAGTTTAGATGGAGGGTTTGTGACGAATGAGGTTCAAGTGACCATAATCCAATAGAGATTATGGTCACTTCCAGAGATCGACGGACTCGGGCTATTACTGAACGGTGTTGGTGCTGGAAAGATCGAGACGTGAATTGGGACCTTTATGTGGAAAGTTTTAGAGAGACTATATCAGCATTGTCTTTAGATGACTATAGATGGTCAAACTGCCAAGATAGACGAATGGATGAACATGGTGAATGATGTGCTCCTTGGCAAACATCGAAAGGCGAAATCAAGTAAGTTCAAGTGGTAGACTCGTGAGTTTAACACTAAGCGGCGGAACTTCAGGCGTCTGAGGAAGCAATTCCAAAGGCCCAGAAGTTCCAATGCTGAGGATCTTGTCTCACGCCGAAACGACTACCTTATCAATTTGAGGATGTACAAGCAACTGTTGATTAGACGAAAGGAAGATCACTTTAGAAGATTTGTGTAGGGGAACAGAGATCAAGGTATATCGCTCGTGCCAGCGCAGTGGGCAACATGGTTCTACTCAGGGTGACCTGCGCGATTTTAGAGTGGGTGATAATGTGTTGACTTCTTGGAATGAGTGCGCTAGGGTGTTTATGGAAACGTTCTCTCCTGATGCGGATGAGCACGAACAGGCTCCCAGTGTGGAGATGTCGTGCCTCCTCCAAGTTTGAAAAGAAAGTGGACAGTGTCTGCCGGATTAGAAGCGGGAGGTCTCCTGTCATGGACGGTATGACTTGACAGATGTGAAAAATCATCTGGAAGGCTATAAATGACCATGTCGAGTTGATCCTCAAACGATATGTTCAAGTAGGTTATTCTCTCGTACGTGGAAATGTGCCCGTGTCGTAATCCTTCTGAAATCGCCATATCGTTTGAGGAACAATCCAAAATAGTATCGGGGCATCACTCTCCTCCCCGCGCTTGCAAAAAATTGGAGAGGATAATAGTGACAAGACTTAGGGAGGGGTACGAGAAGGGTACTTCTCCCTGCCAGTTCGGAATTCGGGCGGAAAAGAGCACTGTCGATGCCTGTTTCAATGTGCAGAACTGTGAGAGACTCGATCGCCAAATATGTCCTTGGCATATTTGTCAATTTGATGCCTTTCATGACGTAGTGTACTTACGAGATTAGGCGAAGTAGGTTGTTGGGAACTTTCTCTCTGCCGTAGTTACTTCTGCAATAGAAGAGCTTGCGTGGTTGGTACTAGCGATAAGGTTTGGAAGGATATTTAGCGTGGTTGCCCTCAGGGAACTCCTGCTGCGGCGTCTCACTGAATTTTTCAAAAATAGTGTAATAGTGACAAGACTTAGGGAGGGGTACGAGAAGGGTACTTCTCCCTGCCAGTTCGAATTTCGGGGAGAAAAGAGCCTTGTGGATGCCTGTTTCCATGTGCAGAACTGTGAGAGACTCGATCGCCAAATATGTCCTTGACATATTTGTCAATTTGATTACCTTTCATGGCGTAGTGTACTTACGAGATTAGGCGAAGTAGGTTGTTGGGAACTATCTCTCTGGCGTAGTTACTTCTGCAATAGAAGAGCTTGCGTGGATGGTGCTAGCGATAAGGTTTGGAAGGATATTTAGCGTGGCTGCCCTCAGGGATCTCCTGCGTCTCACTGAATTTTTCAAAATCAGTGCATATGTGGATGACCTGCTAATTCTGGTTTAAGGAGATTCGAAACTTGCGCTGGAAACTCGCTACGAGCTGGCCAAGGGCATTGTGCGCGAATGGAGCGAACGTGTTGGTATTGACGTCGCGGAGGACAAAACCGCGATAATGTTGCTCAAGGGCATCTTGTCATGGAATCGTCCACCCCCGATTCGATCTGTCAGAAACGTAGCAGTTGTAAAATATCTGGGAGGTGACTGTTTCAGAGAGAATGGGTTTCCTGGTCAATTTGTATCGGGGAAAGGAGAAGACGACTGGAGTAGCTGCAACGGTGAAGCGTGTTCTGAGAAGTGATTGGGATAGTGGATTGTGGAATTTCAGTAGGGCCCTTGAAGACGAGACGACAGTTGCAATGCTGGCCACCTTTTCCCGGGAAGTATTTATTAGGAGACGGACAAAACTTAGTGGAGGCATGAATACACGCTTCGTGACCCATTGATCAGAAAGAGTTTTAGGTAGTGCTCCGCACACGACATTCGTGGTTTCCAGAAGTCTCTCTGCTAAGAATTTTGAGATTTTTTGAGCTATAAAAACTGGGCGATTTTCGAGAAGACCTTTTATGACGAAACATTTGTTTTTAACTAGTTCTCTACTTTACGCCAATCCGAATTTCATTTTGACACCTCGTTCCTAGCTCGTGCTATAA
The DNA here is from genome assembly GCF_963082655.1 of Stomoxys calcitrans. Taxonomy (NCBI): domain Eukaryota; kingdom Metazoa; phylum Arthropoda; class Insecta; order Diptera; family Muscidae; genus Stomoxys; species Stomoxys calcitrans. The sequence goes on along the minus strand of NC_081553.1, from coordinate 82,199,827 downwards.
TTTTTCTAAGACAGTTTTATTCTTGGGTATTTTTCTACCCATTCGTCGTGAATGGATTAGATCAGTCTACCCATTTTGGTCCGTTCATTCAACAGACAGATAGCCAATAGAAATTTTTCATAGATACTTCTTGTTGAGGTAGGTCGTTGGCTCTTGCAAATCGGTCATTTGGATCAGATTGATTTTTTTTAGTTCATAAAAAATGAAAAAAAAAAAAATTAAAAATACTAAAAAACTGGTTTCGTATTACATTTCTGAGTATGGAATTTCAAACTGTTCGAAAATTAAGCTTATTAAAGACACTGATGCAATACTTTTATACCCTACGCCACTACTGTGGTACAAGGAAGATAGATAGACCCATAAGCATACCGATCGACTCAGAATTGTCTGTCCGTCTGTCTTTATGTTTTGAAATTGGAAGAAATGAAATTTAGGTAAAGCCCCCATATATATTCGTCCGATTGGGACTGACACTGCAATATCATAGAAATCTGTTAAGATTTAGATACAGCTCCCGTGTAAATGTGTCGCCCGATTTTCACTTCTCGAGCCTTTGCAGGAGCATTTTTCATTCATTTAGTCATTCCGTTTGCAATACATCGAAATATCCATTTCCGACCCTACAAAGAATATAAATATTTCTTATCGTAGTAAAATTCTAAGGCGATTTAACGATGACTGTGTATCTGTCCGTCCATAAGTTGTAATCACTCTACAGTCTTTAAATATTGAGATATGATGATGAGTTGAAATTTTGCACAGACACGTATTTCTTCTATGCGCAAGATAAGTCCTTGACTTGGCCACATCGAACTATATTTGGATATAGCTACCATCTGGCGATTAAGGGTGTTTAGCCCGTAAAACCAATTTTTTGTCCCATTTTGCTGAAATTTGAAGCAGGAGGTTGTACTTGGGGCCCCGATATTAGGGCTGCGAAGTCTAACCCTTGACTCGGATCCCGGGTCATAGTCTAAGACGGAGTCGGGGCAAGCGTCCACAACTTCGAACCAAACTTCGACTTCGACTCAATAGTCCGACTCCGGCCTCAAAAACTTGACTCCACAGCTCTGCCCGATATTGGAACCGAATATGGCCCATATCGGACCATATTTACATATATGAAGTTGCCATATAGATTGATATGCCGGTTTACAGGTGAAAGCCCGTAAAAAGGGGCATTTATTATACGATTTCGATAAAATTAGAAACAATAAGTGGATGTAAGCCTCCCGACATCCGACTTAAATATGGTCCAGATCGGACAATATTTAGATATGGCTGCCATATAGACCGTTCTGAGAATTTAGGGTCTTACCCCAAAAAGCCGCAATTAATGTCCGATTTCTTTGAAATTTTAAATAGTGAGTTGTTGCAAGCCTTCCGTCATCACACTTAAATATGGTCCAAATCGGACTTTATTAAGATATAGCTGCCATATAGAGCGATCTGCCTATTTAGGGTCTTAAGCCTGTAAAAGCCGCAATTATTGTCCGATTTCGTTGAATTTTGAAGTAGTGGGTTGATGAAGGCCTCCCGATATCCGAAGCAAATATGGTTTGGATCGGACTATATTTAGATATAGCTGCCATATAGACCGTTCTGAAAATTTAGGGTCTTAAACCCAAAAAGCAGCAATTATTGTCCGATTGTCCGATGCCATATAGAGCGATCTGCCGATTAAGGGCCTTGAAGCCATAAAAGCTGCATTTATAACCCGATTTCGCAGAAACTTGAAACAGTATGTTGTTTCAAGCCTTCCGTCATCACACTTAAATATGGTCCTGATCGGACTTTATTAAGATATAGCTGCCATATATACCGATCTGCGGATTGAGGGTCTTAACCCCATAAAAGCCGCTGTTATAATCCGATTTCGCTTAAATTTTAAATAGTGAGTTGTTACAAGCCTTCCGCCATCACACTTAAATATGGTCCAGATAGGACTTTATTAAGATATAGCTGCCATATAGACCGATCTGCCGATTAAGGGCCTTGAGGCCATAAAAGCCGCAATTATTGTCCGATTTCGTTGAAATTTGAAGTAGTGTGTTGATTAAGGCCTCCTGATATCCGAAGCAAATATGGTTTAGATCGGACTTTATTAAGATATAGCTGCCATATAGAGCGATCTGCCGATTTAGGGTCTTTAGCCCATAAAAGCCGTAATGTTTGTCCGATTTCGCTGATATTTGTAGTAGTAAGTTGATTAAGGCTTCCCGACATTCGAAGCAAATATGGTTTAGATCGGACTATGTTTAGATATAGCTGCCATATAGACCGATCTGCCGATTAAGAGTCTTAAGCCCATGAAAGCTGTATTAATTACCCGGTTTCGCTTGAATTAGACACAGAGACCATAAAAGCTTCATTTAAACCTCTCGTCATCCGATCAGCATATGGTCCAGATAGGAATATATTTAGATATAGCTGCCATATAGACCGATCTTTCAATTTAGGGTCTTAAACCTATAGAAAGCGGATTTGTTGCCCGATTTCCCTGGAATTGTGACTTGTATATTATTATGGACATGATAGAGGAGTTGTTATAAAAGAGGATGGTTAATTTATTCATGGTGGTGGATATCCAAATTCAGCACGACTTAACACGGTGTTACTTCTACTTCTTACTTCTTTTTTGTTAAGTTAATTTTCTTCATTTTGTAAATTTTTTTATAATTTCGTAATTTTTTTATTTTGTTCATTTTTTTAACTATTGTTTTGTCTCTTTGTTACTGTGTGTGTTTTTTTTTATTGCAACTTTATTAGTTTCTATAATATTTTTTTTTACTTTGCTTTTTTTCTAACTCTTTTATTAACTTTCCCATTATTAAAACGAAATTCATTGTTGGCATATATTGGGTTGCCCAAAAAGTAATTGCGGATTTTTTAAAAGAAAGTAAATGCATTTTTAATAAAACTTAGAATGAACTTTAATCAAATATAATTTTTTACACTTTTTTTCTAAAGCAAGCTAAAAGTAACAGCTGATAACCGACAGAAGAAAGTATGCAATTACTGAGTCACAAGCTGTGAAAAAAATTGTCAACGCCGACTATATGAAAAATCCGCAATTACTTTTTGGGCAACCCAATATTACTTGCTTTAAAACAGCCATAAAATAATTGAATTTTTTTTTGGGAAGGTGGTTATGTCGTGTTACTCTTCATACTCCATCAGCCAGCTAATTATAATAAAAAAAATTATTTCTCTAAATTTAATGGCAATACAAATGGAAACTTGCTGCGCCAAATGTTTGCGCGGTTAATGAGTTTTTTTTTTGCTGTTAGTTTAAATGAATCATTCTTGGATATTGAATGAAATCATCCCAATTTCACTACTGTCGCAGTGACAAAGATAATATTTCTTTTGAAAATGTATTAAAATTTGCCCAAATATTTCAATTACTGCTGCAAAAAAGCGGAGCAAACATTTGAAAAATGGGAAAACAGAAACTGTCGGTTCATTCAAGTTTTTTTTTTTATTATTCTTTTTTCCATAGAACAGAGAGTAACAACAAAAAAAAAGCACGAGTAAATATGCTAAATAAATATGAAACAATTAATAAGAATCGAGTTGACACCACAATTGTTTCAGATGTTTTCTTATGATAAATTTGTCGTAGGGCTTATTTTAGTTGACAGAAACCAAAAAATATATTTATCGTTTAGTCAGTGAAATAGATTTTGTGGCGAAATCGCTTGTGTTACGCATGGCAAATATTTTGTAAAAAGTTTTTTGTTGTTGTTAATTTTTTTATTGAAAGTGTAATCCTAAGAATCTTTGGAAAAATCAATTTTGAAATATCCTAGGAATTGGTCGCGAATATAATTTTGGGCAAATCGTCATGTGGGGCAATCGACGTTATGGTAAAGCGCCAGACTTAAGCAAAAGGTAAGATATTATGTTTAGGGTTGTCTATATTAGGTTCATTGTTAGGTTCTTGCCAAAGATTTCGCTGGGTTATATGCGGGTGGAATGACTGTTTAATACATATATAATGTTATTTTCTTTGAGAAATTTTTTAAGATGTTATCAAAACTTTTGTTTTTATCGATCATCTGCTGTCCTCTCGTTATAAATTTGAAAATTTTAAATTTCGTATCTTATATCCGTTAAATATATATGTATATATCACAAGTTCTTGATAAATAACAAAATTGTATTTTTTTCTCTCTTTTTAGGTAAGTTCAAAATATTTTGAAATATATTTGACATGTAAGTAAATAAAGAATCAGACACATGTTATATAACTTGTTTGATTCTTACGAAGTACCTTGAAAACCCGGTTGTTTACCCGTATGTTCCATGGTCCAAAATAGTCAAATAAAACAAATAAAAATGGATACCCATGGAAACTTTGAGGATTTATATAAACAACATACCACCCAACACTTTGAGTATTTATATAAACAACATTTCGTCCAAATCCGTTGAAATATGCTTCATTTATGAAACCATATTAGCTATATCGAAATATGCTCTGTTCTGAACCAAACTCGCCACAATTCTTTGTTCCAAATTGCAGTGAAATCGGGTAATAAATGGGTATTATATGGCTTCAAGACTGTTTATCGGGAGATAAATACATATGGGAGCTATGATTCTAACTACGCAATTTTCGGGAAGGATGTGTAGTGGTAGCTCACTGAACTAAATTTCAGCAAAATCAGGTAATAAATTGCCCAATTATGAGAGAAAGACTTTCAACCAGAAGATCGGCCTATATGGTGGATATACCCAAAATGGTCCTATCTAAACCATATTCGGCACGGACGTCAAAGAGCAAAGCACAGCTAACTATGTTAAATTTCAGCGAGATCGGTCAATAAATGATATTTTTGTGAAGTTAAGGCCTGAAAACTGGGTGTCGGTCTATATGGGGGCCATATTAAGATATAATCCGATCTAGACCAGTGATGGGCACACGAATACTGCTGAACAGATCAAACTGTGTTTTTGTGAGTGTCATCAAACATGAACCAAATGAAAAACCTTTGAAATAGAAACAGCCAAATGTAGCCACAAGAAGTTGTTTACACTGTCCGTGTGCCTCTGTCCGCGAGCATAGGAATTTATCTGCGGCTATGTATGCTGCCCATCTATGAACTACGCCAGCGTTAAGCACATGTGTTAGTGAGCGTTATATTTTCAAACTCATGGACTTATGTTCCCTTTTATCCAGCCATTAACCAGTGGACAAGAAATGAATTATGGAACTAGTTTGTTGGAATTATCAGAATTACTAGTTCCATGGTCAACTTTTTACTCCAATGACCCTGCGGGAAATGTGTAGTCAATTACCCCAAATATACCGGTCCTAAACTGAAGGATTAGTTGCCTGTCACGAGACACATCCCACAGAAAATGAAAAGTTTCAATTTTCATAACTTATGATTCTTAAATATTTTTTAAAGAGTCGCTTGATTATTGTTAAAATTACATATCCGCTAAACATATTTGCTAATCAATGTTGTCTCTCTTAAAAATATTTGCAAAGTATACTCATCCTTTTCGAACTGTCCCAGGACCTGTCCTACGGTGTTAGAATGGTGGCAATTTGTCATCTCGAGCGACAAACCCTTACAAAAGTGAAAGGTTTTTCCATGTATGGGAACGAGAACTGGGACCGGTCCCTATCACCAGAGCACCTATCCCGTGACAGGTTTGAGACCTGTCCCATATCCCGTAGGGGACAAACCCATGTTAAATTCATCAATTATTTACACTGAAAGTATACAAAAGTGAAACTAGTCCTGATTACTTTGGAACTAGTGAATAAACAGGTTTAGAACTAGTGGGCTGGACTACTGGGTACTTGTTCGCTTGCACAAATATGTGTAATAGTGTGTGTGCATTTGCGCGCCACAGATTAAGATCATAGACGGCAGGAATATTGGGGATCTTTGCGCAACCCAATGTGCCTGATTTCAGCGAAATCTGGTTATAAATGGTCCCAAATTGTGATTTCAAGTTTGTGATTTTCTTCTAATTACGTTGGAATTGAGTTATGTTTTATGCTAATCGGTTTATACAACCATCTTGAGGTAGGGCGGACCTCCTGTCAATTGTTTTAAAATTTTTTCGGAGTTTTTGGAAGGTATGCGGCCTTCTCCTTGTACTCTAGATTGCAGTCAATTATTGTCCTAATCAGGAACTCCGAACTCCTGTTTATGGAGTTCGGAAGCGGACGGCTCTCCAGACACATGGCCTTAAATAAATTTTCGAATACCTTTCATTTGAGTTTCTCACTGTCCCAGCTGCTCCGGTTTGGAAGTTATACGCGGTGAAGCGTTTCAAACATGTTACTTCAAGTTTATATATAAGATACATGATCTATTTCCAAACACGTTCTACACTTTTCTTGACGGTCTACATGTCCGTTTGGAGGGTTTTAGAGTGCGGCATTCCCCCAGTTAATTTTTGTTTTCAGCGGGGTTTTCTTAGGTTTTTCTCGCTCATACCACGAAATCGTGGCACTAAGCGTAAGTTTTGTTATCGTATGGTCATAGGCGATCCTGCAGGCAGAGATCCGGGCGATCAGAGAATGCGTGAGGTGGTGTGGTGTTCATGCGAGGACGTCGAGTGTGAACATCTTTATTGACAGTAAACTGCCCATCAGGGCAATAACAATCAGGACGGTAAGGTCACGAACAGTCTTGGTGTGTTATAAGGAGATTAACTAATGTCTTCTTAGAGAATGTCACAATCTGCATCGTTTTGCGTGCCGGGCCATAGCGGAGTAAGGGGGAATAAAAAAGTAGACGAATTGGCAGTAAAGGCCTAACTCGGACTGCCTTTCGGATCGACGAAGTCCGCGTTAGGGGCGTGGGTGACAAACACGTATATAACACTGTGAAATTGCGAAACTGTCTGAATGACGACGATAATCCTATGAGATGATCCGGATCGTGATAAGGCGAGGTTATTACAGAAAGAAAGTAAGAAGGATGTCAGTATGGCTTTCGGTATCATAACAGGATACATAGGACCACGAGTACACTTATGCAAAATCGGTGAAGCAAGTGATGGGATGTGTAGGGCATGTGGGAAAGATGATGAGACGTTGGAGCATTTCCAATATCTTTGCCCGGCTTTCGCGGCTAACAGACACCGGCACTGAAGTGGGGATTCAATATCAGACATGAAGCAACTTAGGGGCGTGGTATGGAAAACAAAAAGGGATCTTGTAAGTAGCACGGAATTCCTGACTTAGAAGGCTACTTTTTAGTATTTAGAGCGCACCATAAGCCGATTACTGGCTTAGATGTATGTCCATGGTGGCATTAGGCGGATTAATATCCGAACCCTCTCTTCAACCTAACCTAACCTAATGTATAGTCATAGGCATTCCTCTCGCTAGCGCTTTCTCAATATTCTTTCGTATTATTCCATTTTGCCGGTAATTGAACTGTGTTTAGTATTTTATGGCGCTTCATATACATACATATATGTTGGGTTTTAACGTTTAGTTCATTGTACGTATAGGTCATTGTATTATTGATTGTTTTCATTTCTGGCTTATGCTGATTAAAAAGAACATCAAATAGAAAATAGCAAAGAATTACACCACAAAGTATAGCAAAGGAAAAAACATAGAAAAAGAAAAAAAAAAATATTAATAACCATAGTCCAAAGGTGGTGCTGATTAACAAGAACAGGGCCAGTAAGTGAAGAGCACACTTAAAACAATTGTCCATACGACCGTTCATATGTCTGTCAATCCGTCCGTACTTCTATCCATCCATCCAATACGGATGAATGCACTCCGGGTGAACATACTAAACTTTGTTGTGGTATTATGGCGTTGTATCATCTTTTAGGAGCTTCCGTCAGGTATGGAGCTGTTTTTATTCTTTGGCATACAAAAAGTGTTGCTTTGTTTGTTCTTAATTTTCACCTCAATGGTCTTTGTGGCAGAAAGATGTTTACACTTAAATTGTAGGAAAATAAGGAAAATGCACACAGTGGTCTTAGATGGTTGAAGATGTTTTAATGACTGAATCCTAACACAGTATTCATGTCATATATGGCTTTTAAATAATAGAAATACCATTAGGTTTAACTTCAGCGCTCATTGATATGAGAGAAATATTTCCACTGTTCCTTAATGGATTACTCGCCTATGCCGACGACAACGATATCATCACCGGGGGTAGTAACTGCAGCCTTTGAAGGAATCGTTAAAAATGGATCTGACAGTAAATTGAGATATGACAAAATGGATGGTATCAACTCCCAAAACGCCCTATAGAACCGATCAGATAAAGAAAATGGAGAAAGTTGAGAACTACAACTTTGAGATAGTCAGCAGCTTTATCTACCTCGGCACTGCCGTAACCAAAGCGAATGAGATGCTACTTTGGACTAAGTATGCAGATTAGAAACAAGGCCACTTCTCGACAGTCGATGACTATACTATACAAGACACTGATACTACCCGTGTTGTTATATTGTTCTGAGGCATGGGTACTTGTAAAACCAGACGAGGCAGTGCTTGGAGTGTTTGAGAGAAAGATTCTTCGTAAAATATGTGTGTTAATGGAAAATATAGGTGTCGTATGAACCACGAGCTGTATGACAACGATGGCATAGTTACACGTTTTAAAATTCAACGGCTGACTTGGCTTGGCGATGTTGTCAGATTGGAGAAAGGGCTCCAGCAAAGAAGCCTTTTAATTGCAAACACGGTGGTACACGCAAACCGGGGCGACCAAAAGCCCAATAGAAAGATCATGTGGTGTCAGAGATTTTGGGATGATTGCAGAAGATCGAGACGCTTGAAATTTCTATGTTTGGCTAGTGGAACAAATGTTCTGTCATAGCCAATTAGAGTAAAGTAATGTTCCATAGTGGAATGTTCAGGATGAAATTGTTTTTCATAGAAAATGGTTAATTTACGCACCACCATAGGATGGGGCGTATGCTAATCTAGTCAATCCATTTGTAACACCTTAAAATATTGAACTGCTACCCCATAAAGTATATATTGGGTTGCCCAAAATGTAATTGCGGATTTTTTAAAAGAAAGTAAATGCATTTTTAATAAAACTTAGAATGAACTTTAATCAAATATACTTTTTTACACTTTTTTCTAAAGCAAGCTAAAAGTAACAGCTGATAACTGACAGAAGAAAGAATGCAATTACAGAGTCACACGCTGTGAAAAAATTTGTCAACGCCGACTATATGAAAAATCCGCAATTACTTTTTGGGCAACCCAATATATTCTTGATCGTCTTGACATTCTAAGTCGATTTAGTCATGTCCGTCCGTCCGTCCTGTAGAAATGGCAATAGCGGTCGAGTGCACATTTTGCACAGATACTTCTTATTTATGTAGGCCGTTGAGGATTGCAAATGCGCCATATCGGTTCAGTTTCGGATAAAGCTCCCATATAAAGTGGTCCTTCGACTTGACTTCTTGAGCTCCTAGAAGCTGTAGTTATTAAGCGATTGAGCTGATATTTTGCGTTCCGTTTCGACTTCCAACAATCGCGTCAATTATGGTTTGAATCATTTTATAACCTGATTTAGCTCCTATATATACCGATCTCGCATTTTGCCATCGCAAAGCCGCATTTGTTATCCGATTGAGCTGACATTTTGTACGTAGTGTTTACGACTTCCAACAATCGTGAATCGTGTCACGTAACGTACAAATCATTGGTGTAAATTTTTAAGCAGCATTCATGGTGGTGGTCGGCCCGGCCGAACCTAGCAAGCTTTGACTTGTTTTTCATATAAAACCGAAGAAAGATTCTATACTCTTTTCTTATGCAATCCCCTTAGATATATTCTCTCATATAGTCATTTTCATATCCTCTTTTTATCTGATGAATTACAAAAGCTTCTTGTAATTTGGCTGCTTAGAAAAAATTTGGATATAATCCTCACCTATCTGATCGGTCCCCCGATTTGACTTCCAGAATTCATACATTGGTTGTTTTTTATGCGTTTTAAATGAAATTTAATGTGTTTGTTACCATATTTTTAATGACTTCCTTTCTTAAAAGTTTTACTACTTTATTCCCAAAATGATTGTTAAAATGTGTGTTTTCACAACCACTGTTCTAATTCCTCCTCCCCTGTACTCGTTCGTTGTTGAGTTGAGGCAGTCTCGAATACTTGTTTGTTGTCTCTCATACTCATGGGCCATTTGCTTCGTTTTGTTAATTCAGTTTGAGCAGGTATGGATTACTAAATGCTATGACAGCAAAAGCAACGGCTCGGGCTATTGCGGCAACACCGCCAACTAATTACTGAAATTAGTTTCGTTTAGTTGTCGTATGAAAAATTTAAATGAAATGCGTCTAATATGGCATTAAGAACGAACACTTAAAACACAAACACAGTATTTGACTTAATGAACACTTGAACTTGGTTGAATTGGAACCCAAAAAAGGGGAATGTGGATAAAACGGGAAGCAAACCAACTAAAATACTACTTAAAAATATCTTATTCTACCAAAGAAAAGTATCTGAACACTTAATTGTAAATTAAAAACAAAAAAAAAATTTTTACTCTTGGTTTCCTTTAAAAATTTTGTCTTAAGTCAAAATTTTTTCTTCAGAGAAAATTTCATTGACATTTTGTTTTTTTAAGAAAATTTTATTCAAATTTTATTTTCGAGTTCTTGCAAAATAAGGTGGAACAAATCCTCCTCCATTCCCCAATTTTTAAAAACGAAATTGACAATAAAATTTGAAATTAAGTTACTGGGGGGATCGCCCCATCCAAACCCCGCCGAGCGGACCTGTTGACCGATCATAACAATATGGGAGTCAAATGAAGTGTATTTGGACTAAGAGTACGGATTTGATATTAAAATTTTGTTCTCAGCGATCGGTGGGCCGTCTCTCCCTAAGAACCCCCGAAGTGGATGTGAATACCATCAGAACAATATGAAGCTCTAATGAAAGTTATGTGAAAGTAAAATACTGTTCTTCAAGCGAAATATAAATGTGAAAACCACAGAAGAACATCTTATAAAGTAATAGTTGACTTACTTTACTCTTATTGCCTATGACAGAACATTTATTCCGCTAGCCGAACGTAGAATTGCGTTCCAAGCTCCTTGATCTTCTGCATTCATTTTATAATCCCTGACACCAATTTTCGAGGTGTCTACCACCACTTGATCTTTCCACCGGACTTTTGGTCTTCCCAGTTTGCGTATACCACCATGTTTGCCTTCAAAAGACTTCTTTGCTGCAGCTGTTTTCATCCATTCTGACAACATGACCTAGCCAACGCAGCCGTTATATTTTGATACGTGTAACTATGCTTTCGTCGTCTTACAGTTCATACAGTTCGTGGTTCATACGACGCCTATATTCTCCATTAACGCAAGCTGTTTTACGAATAATCTTTCTCTCAAACACTCCAAACACAGCCTCGTCTGCTTTGACAAGTACCCATAGATGAGATCTATATAACAACATGGGTAGTATCAGTGTCTTGTATAGTGTAATCTTCGTCTTTCGAGAGGTCGCCTTGGTTCTCAGCTGCTTACTTAATCCAAAGTAGCATCTGTTTTCCAGTATTATTCCTTGCTTTATTTCAAAACTGGTGTCATTCGTTTCGGTTACGGAGGTGCCGAGGTATATACAATTGCTGTCTATCTCAAAGCTGTGCATCCCAACTTTCTTCTTTTTCTTAATCTGATCGGTGTTACTAGCCGTTTTGGGAGTCCAAACCATCCATTTCGTCTTTACTTCATATACTGCCAGACCCATTTTCACTGACTCTCTTTCGATTCTTTTAAAGGTTTCAGTTATTACCTCCGGTGACCGACCTATAATATCGATGTCGTCAGCATAGGCAAGTAGAATTTGTTGTCTTGTGAGTAGTGTGCCATATCTATTCACATCTGCATCTCGTATAATCTTCTCCAGCAGGATATTAAAGAGATCACAAGGAGAGGCAGTCCCCTTGTCTGAAACCTTTTTGGGTATTAAATGGTTCGGGGAAATTTTTTCTAATTCTTACAGAGGAACATGTTATCAGCAAGTGTCATCCTACAGAGCCTTATTAATTTTCCAGGGTTACCAAACTCAGACATGGCTTGAAATACCTTTGAACGTAAAGGAGTATCGAAAGCGGATTTGTAGTCACAAAGAGATGGTAGGTGTTGACTTGTCCCGAGGACTTTTCGAAGATTTGGGTATTTAACAGATATAAAGCCACATTGATTGGGCCCAATTGTCTCATTGACTTTAGGTTTTAATCTTCCACACAGTGCGCTCAAGAGTATCTCGTATGCGATGGGGAGGAGACTTATTCCTCTGACATATTCCAAGTCTAAAGCCGCATTGATATAGCCCAATTATCTCATTGACTTTAGGTTTTAATCTTTCACACAGAACGCTCGAGAGATCTTGTATGCGATGGGGAGGAGACTTATTCCTCTGTAGTTGGCACATTCCGTCTTGTCTCCTTTCTTGCGTACGAGACATTATGCGTACGGGACAGTATGTTGAGGTTCCAATAATCGGGTTTGCGTTCTACTAGCCCGATTGCGCAGACAAGCTGATCCATACACCTCATCAATGTGTCGCCTGCGGTCTTAAATAGTTCAGCGGGTAACCCGTCGGCTTCTGCTGCCTTGTTGTTCTTCAGTCGGATCCTTGCTTCTTGGACCTCATTCTGATTAGTAAGTAAACATTCTATACCATCATCTTTGACTGGTTCTGCGGTATCCTCTTCGCCGCCATCGTCGAACACTAGCAGTTGGGTAAAATGTTCTTTCCCTATCCTCAGCATGCTATCTGTTACAGTTACCAGATTTCCTTCTTTGTCTTTGCAGGAGGATGTACCTGCAGCAAAGCCATCGGTTTGATGTCTAATTCTCTGGTAGAATTTTCAGATTTCATTTTCACTCCTGTACATCTCAATTCACCCACACTCACGTCTTTCCATTTCCTTTTCTTTCTGCAGAATAGACGTTTCTCCTTTCTCCTTTTCTCCCGATACCTCTCCTTCATCTGAAGAGGGTTGCTACTGATTGCGGGGTTGCTCTGTATGCCGCATTGGCTTCAGTATCATCTCGACACTCTTGGTCGTACCATGGGTTTCTTGGTACTCAAGTACTGATTTCGCGGCATTTTTCATGGAGTGGGCAATGGTTTACCATTACCCCATAATATCATCGGGCCTGTCGAGTGGAGCATGCCGTTGCCATCTGTTGTGTTTGCAGCTTTTCAATGTCCAGCTTCCGTGAAGTGTCAGATCGTACTTTCCTCACCATGTTCAAACGGGTGCGAACCTTTGCTACAACAAGGTAATGATCCGAGACTACCTTCGCTCCAAGGATTGATCGTGCATCTAACACGCTGGATTAATGCCTTCCATCTATCACAACGTGATCGATTTGGTTCCTCTTGTTTTGTTCGGGCGACAGCCATGTGGCTTTGTGAATATTTTGATGTTGAAATCTTAGACGGCGAAATTTATCAGCCTCAACCTATTACGGGTCTTTATCTCATGGAGGCTAAACTTTCCGACTTTTGGACCAAAAATGTCTTCCTTTCCTATCTTCGCAGAATGATTTTAATATCATTGGCGGGGCAGCGGTCACATCTCTCTCTTGGCGCTCGTAGAAAATATCCTTGGTCTGCTCGTCCTTGTCTTTCGTCGGGGGCATGGACACAAATGAAGCTGATGTTGAAGAATTTGAAGAAGAAGGTTGTGGCTTGCCTCTCATCCACCGGAGGAAAGCTGGAGACAAGGTGTTTCAATCTCCGATTAACCACAAATCCACAGCCAAATTCATGCCGGACGTTATCTCGTGGAGGCTAAATTTTCCGGCTATTGGACCAAAGATGTCTTCTTTCCCTATCTTCGCATTAAAATCTCCCAGAATGATTAAAATATCATGGGCGGGGCAGCGGTCATATTTTCTCTTTTGGCGCTCGAAAATATCCTTAGTCTGCTTGTCTAGTCTCTCATCCACCGGAGTTAAGCTGGAGACAAGGTGTTTTAATCTCCGATTAACTACAAATCCACAGCCAAATTCATGTCTCGTGTTATAGCAGCTATAGCGTAGTTCGTCACAGTTTGATGTTGTAGTGACGCCATTCCCAGTCCATCGCACTTCCTGTAAGGCGGCTACATCTGCCTTATACTTCTCCAATACATCCGCCAGCGGACATTCCAGGTACAGATTCGCAAATCATGGTCCTTTTTTCGTTTGCGTTGATCGGCAACGTTAGGAGGTCCGTTTTTACTATTCCTTTGTTTCTCAGGGTGATTCTTATAGTTTTCCGGGGGCGGGTTACTGGCCCAGTGCTCCAACCGCATGGGTTTTGTGGGATCGCACATGTATCCCTCTTTGTCGCGAGCCGCTTGCTCCAAGATCCGATGCTCGCCTCCAGCCGCCCCTATCCTGGGAATACGCTGATGCTGACCATTGGTTATTTGAAGGCGCCAAAAACTCGCCTTGCCATCTCGAGTATTAAGGGCACTCAGTATTTAATTAAGAGCCAGTGCCACCTGACTCCTCACTGAGACTCTCCTCTCGAAATCGCTGACTTCCCGCGGCCGCATTTGCAGCTACTCTGCATAAGAGTAGAGCTTTCCTCTATCCGAAACCTTTGGAAGCGCCCAGTAGCTTTTAGCTAAGCTTCCCTTGATAACGAAGGATACCACACAAGTAGGAGCTCAAAGTTCCACCCTGTTATCCCTTGTCGGCCGGGAGTAAAAGTTGTCACTAGTTTAAAATATCTCTGAACAACTTTGGGAAATTTTTCTTATTAAACCTAAATAGGCTCCTTCAATATTTTGAAATCTACCAAATCTGTTTAAGTTTATTATAATTATATCTAACCCTGACATCTTTAAATATGTCATTTTGAATAAATATTGTTTTTCCATTGCGGGAGATATCGAATATTCGATCGCAACTACATTCGATTGACGGTAAATACAAAAAATAATTTGAAACGTGATTCGAATAATTAACCATAAAGCCAAAAGCTGCTGTCAAGCACCCCCCATTTTTGTATTGCTTCGCTTGAATGCATTTTGCAATTTAATCCCAACCCATCCAGTCACCCACCCACCCATCACCTCACCCCATTGACGCCCCCATCGAATCGACACACTAGGGTGGCTAATTTTCCTATATGAGCTTAAGGGTGGAAATCAAAATAAAAACTTTCGAATTATTTATTCACTCCACACAAGCTAAAAATCTAAGCAAAATAAGCTTCGCCGCCTCCATATTTGCCCTGTCGCCTGGCATGCTCTAATATTTATGTATGTAAATTTTTTCGGACCCTTTTGTGGGGGGTTAGACATATCGGTCTGCCAACCGAACAGCCCCATATTAAAGCAAATATAATAAAAATCGTATGTGTATGCAGTGTGTTAAAATTGGAATAACTAATTAAAGTTTGCTATAGTGTTTGACATGTGCCGTCGTCGTATTTGAGAGTGTGTGCGTACATAAGTGTGTTTTTAACACACGTCGCGCGTTGGGGGGAAGCAAAAACAACAATTGGGCCCCATTAGGTTTTGTAGTTACATTTTTATGGCATACGTTGTAAAAATTACGGTGCGAGGAAATAACTGGGGACAGTAAAATTCTGTGAAATTTCTCACCTTGAAAAATTCTGCGGGCAATATGGTTTTTTTAAGAGGAGAGTTTAAGATAAGGTTTATGAAGCCTTATGGGCTTAGTTCACTTGGGCTTACAGACAAAAGACCCTTTGTGATTCTCCTACCATTTTATCGCCCCAAAAATGTCTATTTGTTTGTGTTTTTGCCCACAAGTGTCGAGCAATTGTGTAAATGTTGTTGACCTTTGTGACACGCTTTGTCTGTGAGTGTGACTGATGACCTACGTCCTCAGGACCTACAAACCCCTCGAGGATCTTGGCGGTGTTCCTTTGTTGCTGCTTCCACCGCTATAGATCTGTTCTCTAGATTTATGCGGCACTTGCTGAGAAACCTATTGCGGAATCCAAAATCTCTTAAATTGACCGAAATTAAATTGGGAAGTTTTAAGAAGATATGCTCCATATCCATCAAAGGCAAACAAACTCAAACGCACCTTAATGTATATGATAGCCGTCCGTACCTGAAAAAATGAATACCTCAATTTGTCGGAAAGTGTTTGGCTGAATGTTTATGAAGTCCGAAATTTGTCGAACCCAATCCAAACCGGATGAAAAATGCTCGTTTAATGGGCTCAATACTCTATATCGGGAGATCGGTCTATATGGCAGCTATATCCAAATAGGGTCCGATTTGGACGATATTCAAAAAAAAGGCTTAGAGGGGTACCGGAACTCGCTGTGCCAAATTTTATCGAAATAGGATGAAAAATGCTCCTTTTATAGGCTCATTACACAAAATCGGGAGATCGGTATATATGGCAGCTATATCCAAAGATGGTCCGATCTGTACCACATTTGATGGGAATGGGAAAGGGTCTATCAGAACACACTGTACCAAATTTCAACGAATTCGGGCAATAAATGGATCTTTTATGGCCTCAATACCCTATACCGGGTGATCGGTCTAAGCGCAGCTATATCCAAATATAGTCCGATCTGAACCGCACACCACAGAAATGAATAAGGGTCTACTAGAACTAACTGTACCAAATTTCATCGAAATCGGATGAAAAATTACCAATTTATTACCTCAAGACTTTAAGTCTGGAGATCGGTCTAAATAGCGGCTACATATAACTAAAATCCGACTTTGTGAGATCAGAAGGTCAGGTTTATATACAAAGAATACGAAATCATCAAAAATTGTTTGGAACTTTTTTTTGTACCCCAAACATCTGCAAAATTATAAATACCCGAAAGAGATATTTATTGGGGTTTTTACCCAATAAATACCCAAGCGTTGGGTATTTACCTGTAGAAACCCATCTGTATTCATGGGCAACAATTGCATTTGTAAAAAAGTTAACTCTTACCCTATACACCTGCAAGAGAGCCATTGGCAAAAGTTGGGGTTTTGACCGCCCTTCATGCATTGGGTATATATGGTGTTGTGGTTTGGTGGACGGTGCTTCAAAAGTCCACCTACTGCTCAATACTCAGCCGCATCCAAAGTATGGCTTGTTTGTGCGTCACAGCCGCACTGAGGACGACACCATCGGATGCACTGAATTTAAAGCTACATCTAATGCCTCTGGACATTGTGGCTTGACGAAATGCTGCGACCACTGCCGTGACACTAAGGGAGCCTTCTCTTTGGTCATGTGGCGGCTACGGACACTGTGTTATCCCTTATATAATGTCCAATGTTCTAGGCAGTGTGGATTACAACCTACCTGAGCCGCTTTTTGATAAAAACTGCTCTACCACTATTCCTGATAGAAGCATTGGAACTACAATATCCCTTGATAATAGAAATTACAAAGACTTCTATACGGATCGTTCCAAACTGGATTACCAGGTGGGCTTTGGGGTGTACTCTAAATACTTAGAACTGGTCATATCGAAAAGGTTGCCCGACCACTGCAGTGTGTATCATGCGGAGATCCTTAAGGAAGTGTAGGAATGGCTAAAATATAATGTCATATCGACGATTGGCATAAATGTCTTCTCAGACAGCCATTAAATCCCTGGAGAACGTATTTCTGAACACAAAAACCACCTTCGACTGTCGCAGATCTTTCAACGAGATGGCTGAACAGTTCAAAATTCACCTGTTCTGGGTGCGGGGCCACAGAAATATCTCAGGGAATTGTAAAGCAGGCGAGACAAGGAAGTACCTTACACATTGCGGGGAAACTGGAATCTGTGGGTATGCCCCTAGCGACATGTAAGCTAAGTTTTTAGGACCAGGTCCGAAGGACAACGAATGATAGATGGTTACAAAGAGGGGGCTGTAAGCATTCCAAAACTATGTGGCTCAATGTAAACTTGAAGAGGTCTACCGCTTTGCTGTCACTGGCTAGAACAGACGTCTCAGTCATTGTGTCCGTCATGACAGGTCACTGTCTAATCGGAAAACATGCTGACAGACTGAGGGTTGCCAGCAACGAGTTTTGCAGAAGCTGTAAAATCGAAGAAGATGAGACTATAGAACACCTGCCTGTGTGTACCGCAGTCAGAAGGAGTTCCACTTGTTGGACTTTTGAAAACGATCTGGATGGTTTTACGGCAGGAACTAAGAGGCATCTTCCTTCTTCTGTTCCTGTGGTATCACATTGGACGAAAACGTCTGCAGGGGAGTTTTAATAACTACCTCAAGGATAAGATAGGCACCCCAGCATATATTTAACGAGGACCTCGTCTTCCTTAGTTTCAAACTATTTAATGAAAATCATAACATGTCTTCCATTAAGTAGATCCCTTTCTTCGTACACGTTTGGAAAGTGACGAAAGCTACTAAGGGTGCCAAAAAATTCAGTAGGACATCGTTGATCCTAAGTCTCGTTTCCCATTTTGCGAAAAAATGCAACTTTGAAACCAAATTTGTGCCGTTAAGACATCAAAAGCTATACTGACCTCCTTCTTACTTCCTTTTAGTAATAGCCTCGCCCTCTCACGTTCCGGAGGGGAGAGTCCAGGAGAGTAATGCGCAACTCTTCCAGAAGAGTATTATATAATGATTTTAAAACACTCATTTGTTACTCGTCCACACGATTTTTGTGCGAGTGTTCCAGGACCCTCCTGACCTACTCTTTAGTAACTCATCTGGAATATTCGCGGAACACTCCTCCAGAAGATTCATCTTGACAACACAACTTCTCATGGCTGGGGAATCCTTTACGACTCTTAGACGAGCTCGTCCGCAGACGCAGACCTTCATGTAGAAGGTTCGCGGAAGATTGTTTGGCGATCAAAAATGTTTGCAGGGCATATATTATTCAAGCCCAAGGTCTTGTGTACGTAAAGGGTAATGCGCAAAGGTATGTGGGCCTTTACAAATGGCCGCTTCAGAAATCTCAAATTATTTATTAGACCAAAATTTGATACGAAAAGTGCCCTTATGACTTTTAATACTCATACCAAGTATGATACAGAGAGGTCCATATGATTGACTTCTTTAGCCTTTCGAAAAATAAAATGTTATCTGATTTGGCTGAAATGTGGCATGTGGAGTATACTACCAAGAACACTAAGTATTGCTAACATAGGTCCTCAAGTAGATATACTAGCTCCCATAAAAATTGAACCACTGATTTCACTTTTTGATAACATAGAAGTATCATATACATGGCGATGTCTAAGAAAAATAAATTTTGAATAAAAATAAACTAATTTGTAATGAGGTTTGATAGAATCCTTTCATTTCAGCCCAACACCCATTTTTATAATCTCCAATTATAAAATGTGGTCTTTCAAAATGTTTTTCATTCAAATGAATTGTGCCAATATTACCACATTTGTCAATGTCTTCCAAAGGTGGGTGTCCTTTTTTCTGAGTGTCATATTTGTCACAAACTCTCCTAAACTTTATCAACGAACTGTGACAGGGTTTCGATTTTCCCTTTTTTTAAGATTAAAAAAATCGTATTAATTACTTGTTGGATTGTATTCACCCTTAACCCTTCCACTCGCCTTTCGGAGCTTCATAAAATATTAAAGGATTTCGGTTTTTTGTATTTGTGGTTGTTGCTGTTTCTAAGGCTTCATCATGATTTAGTTGTATTTTTATGCCACTGCGAAAGTGGGGGAGTACTACAAATCCTATAACAAATAAATTCGCTTAGATGTGGTTGTTGACAAATAATACGAGCCCATTGCATGTCAGTCGTCTGGCCAGCCACTGCCGCCAAAACAGGCAATAACGAATTAAGCGTCACAGACATAGGCACCACAGACACTTGGCATGGAGTGATGAGGGTGAATACGTCCAAGTGAATGAATAAACCGTACAAATGAATGAATGAATGATTTAGTGAATGTAAAAACGTAGTATTGGCCCCCACATACACCCATACAATGTGGTAAGGTAGATAGGTATCTGCTCTTGGCCCCCCCGCTGCTTGCAAGTAGCTAAAACAAAAAAATTAATCTATCGTTAATCGGCCAAACAAATGAACGTGCTGGGTCGGTCGGTCGGCCGACAACAGTAGACTATGGCCATGAGTCACGACTTGTTTGGCCAAAAACGATATTCAACCAACCTGACATATGAAACATTTTCGAGAAGGAGAAACTTCCTCCATAAACCAGTCATGCATTTGGTGGCCCACTACCGTTGTGTTGTGTTTTTGTATGTGAGTGGAATAGTGGTTTAGGCCAAATGCGTCCAAAGCGCCAACGCCACAAGACACTCACTATTCACCAGAAACTCTTCGTGTTGGGGCGGAAAACCAACTAGGCTCGTGATTACTTTACCTGCTTCCTTCCTAACATAGTGAGCGCCTAGTCAGCGCCAGCTACAAACTTCCCGGCTTGATTTGACCAACCAACCACCGATAAACGATGATTTTTTTTTTGTGACCATTAAGGCCTGTTGCTGTTGACTTGATTTCGCCTAAAATTGAGGTGGTGGTAACTACCAACGGTCATTAAACTATAGGAAAATGAAGAAAAACAAGCCCCTTTAACATTAATTTTTTATAAGCAACGATTATTTATATTTTCCAAGAAGTTATACAACAACAACATATTGTTAGAATGTCTATAAATTATTCATCAGTTTGATTAGACCTCAAAAATGTAAATCACATTAATTATTAGCTAGTAAATATGAGTAGTTGAAATTAATTTGTAAGAAAAATAGGAACATTTTAAAATAGATTTCTAGCCAAGGAATAACCTGCAGTTAAAATGATTCATAATATTACCAAAATTCTTTTTGACTGAATATAGGTGAGGATAGAGTGGCAGATCGTCTTTACCTGCAGTTAAATTAATTCATATCATCACTAAAATCCTTTTGAGCTGAATAGGTAAGGATAGATTGGCAGAGTCGACTAGACATCCACTTTGGCTACATTAAGGCCTATTGTGATTCCTGATGTTCCCGCTTTTCCCTCCGATGAATTCTCTTCAAAAAGCTAACCGTTCGTTGACGTACTTTCTGGTGTCACCCATTTGAAAAGGAAAATGCCTTAATCCTGCACGGATATCTAGTGCCTCAAAGAAAATATAACCCAGTATTCTGTTTCTACTTTATCATAAAGCAGGGCATTGACAAAGAAAGCGAAAGTTGTCCTCCAAAGCGTCGATCTCATAACACCACTGATAGATTTCATCATTCTTAGCTTATTACTGACCTGTTATTATTCTGATAACCATATTCAGATGTGCCTTCTCTACTGACAGCAGACTATCTAGGTTCGATTTCGAGCGTTCGTTCCACAATAGCTTAGTTTGTTCACATCTGGCTGTTATGTTCCAGCGACCATGTATCCTTATAACGCTCCTTAATTACATGAAAACTTTTCGATTGTGATGGGTGTACGTCCAGTATTAACACATGATCAAGGTTTACACCCGATCTCGCAGGCATGTCCGCTTTTCGTTTCCTAAAATAGCCTTATTTCCAGGAACCCAGCATTTAACCAGGATATGATACCTCTGTAGACAATCTAAGACCTCTCGCCAACGACCCAACCAACACTTTAGATCTTATATTTATGCAAATTAAAGCCTTTAATGGTGCTTGACTATCGCTATTGATAAAGACGTCAGATCGATTTATTCATCTGGATAGCACAAATCCCACTGCCCTAGTTATCTTCACCTTTTCGCTTTATGCCAAGTTCACCGCAATATATGCCACAACCGGTCCCATTCTCTATTTTAGATCCATCCTTAAATATATTACTTTATATAAAACTAAAACAACCCTTCAGCCATTCCGTCAGAGTCACTTTTTCCGTTTCTACTTGTAAGTCCGTCTGCAGATCGTTCAATGTGGTGTCTAGTATAGGGTATTTCTGACTGGACTTCTTCTTAGCAAATGGAACTGCAATAGTCTAGACAGTGTCCTCTTTTGGCTAAATGATTTTGGTTTTGATTTCGAGTCTATGAAGCAATACTTTAAATAAATATATTTCAATTCAAGTCGGTATAAACATTCTTTTACTTCGATTGCTGATTGGATCTCATTTCACTTCACAAAAGAGTCCCACAGGAAAAGGTGAAGGTTCCTTCCGTATACCTAGCCAAATGGCCTAATAACTTGTAAATATTCACATGCTCTAATTTAGACTTGTTTTCAAATACATAAGAATCTAAAGTGAAACTACCTCTGCTTGGCAGTGTTGAATATGCAAGCATCAGATATGTTCTCTTCCTCGACATCCTTAAAGGTTCTGCACAAATCATTACTCATGTGGCAGAATTTGGGAACATAACTTTTGGCCATTCTTGGTTTACTCATGCCCTTGATGCCATTTTTCAGTATATGTTGCTTCCTTTCGTTGAATATTTTTAGATTTTTAGCTATTTGATTTCCACTACGGCATGGATTTCGTTGAATTCGAGCTTTCACTCGCCGAACCATTTCGAATGTTGTTGCATTTTTTTGGACCACCACTATGTCGTTTGGCAACACCACTAGTATGATTATAACGATTTATGGTACGACACATAAACATTTTGTTCACTTTGAGGTGTTTGAGTTTGCCAACAATAGCAGGTTGTGATTGTCCAGTCAAATATAACGCAATCACAATAACATGCTTGAACTCCATCACCAAAGACTTTCTTTTCAAATAACCTCAGAAGCAAATGCTTTTGGTGGCTTCTTAACAATGTAATAAGATGTCAATTAAACAAATGTCATATGGCGCCATTTCTTGTTTGACAGATATATCAGTGTGAGCTTGGTAACTCTTCATATTAGCTAATCCGTTTAATGACCAACACAAAGATTGAGATTTTTGTTCCGGCCAATACTCAAAAAGCGAGAGACCAAGTTTTTCTATGCAATTCAAAAAAAGTCAAGCCGCCCTACATTATACACATCATAGCCATTAAAAAATGTTGTCACAAACATTCTATTAAAGAACAGCGGGGAGATTTCTTTCTTATAACTTACAACTGTTCGATCATTACCATAGGAGTTTCATATTAACCTCTGAATTACTCCTTTAGTTGCAAAGATTTCTGCTTGATACAAATTTGGATTGTTGGTTGAGTTTATTTTCGCATTTCTAAAATGTTCGATTTAAAATTAATTTGCGGTCCTACGAAACACCTTGCTATTTTGCGTTTTCAGTAATTGGATCATTCTCACCTCCCAAGGAGACTGGTGCTACCGTGGTCTTCTTTTGACAAGAAAAACTTCCGTCATAGGGGGATTTATGCCAACATACTCTGAGATAAGCTAAGTATTTTTTCCGTAAGCCAGCATATCGAACATTGCATATGACTTGCAGCTTTTCGATCATTGCCATACACAGATAAAAATAATTTTGAAAAACAACAACTTTGGTCGAATAAACAACTACGAAAGTTGTTAATTTTCTTGCAACAACTTATTTTGAATCTAAACGACCCAAAGTACAAATTTGTTGTTGACAGGCACTCTTTGCAAGCCAACATATAACAACAACAACAATATATCCATAAGCAGGCCAAAAAACCATTCAACCAACCCCTACATGAGCTTTGCTTCGGGTGGTGGTGTTTTTATTTTCTTTCTTTGGCTCGCGCTGCTTTGACTCGTTCGTTTTACTGCTGCTCTCGGATTTTTCTCTTTAACTCTCTCTACTATTACCCTTAAAGAACAAATTTTAATAATTTTGGTGCTGCAGAGGATTGAACTCATGATCTCATGTTTGGTAGTCTTGCACGCATCCACTAGCCTACCGACATCATCTTTATGATGAAATAACTCAAAAAGCACTGTTGCACAGTAATAAGTATCTCAACACTCTAAAAAATTTTTTTCTGCAACAACCCCCACCGTAGCTGTTGGATATATGGAGTACATTATAAGCCTATACCCACGCTCTAGGTCTGCCGCTCCCTTGGAGACAGATGTTGATCATCAATTGTTTAAAGGATAATACTGTAGATATTATTTAGTGACTGTAAAATTTCTTGCGTAAATATGTAACTATTATTGGGTGTCCTTTAAACTTTCATCAGACTGCACTCATTGATATGAAAGGGAGGGAATAAAGGAACTTTAGGTGTAGTGATATTCTTGAGGAGTCAATTTACAAGATTCAAACAAGAAACATTTGTGAAAATGTTTAAAGGGAATTCTCAAACATAAACTGATATCGTTCATCACTCTTGGGGAACACCCATTTAGGGGAACTTCTGTCCTAAAGTCTCAAATACTCAGATTTTTGCCATGTTTACTAGACATGCACATCTATAAAGTTTTGTCATTTAGTGCACCACTAAATGGCTTGGTTATCGCTTTGGTTCAATAGAAAAATTTTCATTCATATTGACATGAATTATGAACAATTCTGTTCATATTCATAATCTTATATGACGTTGAAGTGTCATTGATCCTGCACTTGGGTTGCGTGCATTTAATGACTTTAAACAACAAACCCCATAATAGTAGCTACAAATCTATTTTTGTATGTACAATAATTGTACTGATTCATAGGCAAAATATATTCATGATTTATTCAAACTGCGGGAAAGTTAACAGCTGTTGCAAATCTATCAGCAATATATTAGGATTTTTAGAAGTATGAAAATATTTTGGAAACTTTGTTGAGACTTGCTAAGTAAACTGTCAATCTTATGAAAATGAAGGGATTTTTAAAGATTATAAAAAAAAGTAAAAGTGCCTTTCATTCGACCGGGTCAAATGTTATATACCCTCTACCAGAGATCACATTTCGCAAGTTCTTTGAATGCCTTTTTATTTCTATCACTATAATATGGGGGTATACTAATTTCGTCATTCTGTTTGTAACTCCTCGAAATATTCGTCTAAGACCCCATAAAGAATATATATTCTCGATCGTCATGGCATTTCAAGTCGATCTAGCCATGTCCGTCCGTCTGTCTGTCGAAAGCATGCTAACTTTCGAAGGTGCAAAGCTATCCGCTTGAAATTTTGCACAAATACTTCTTATTAATGTAGGTCGGTTGGGATTGTAAATGGGCCATACCGGTCCATGTTTTGATATAGCTGCCATATAATCCGATGTAGGATCTTGACTTCTTGAGCCTCTAGAGGACGCAATTCTCATCCGATTTGGCTGAAATTCTGCATGAGGTGTTTTTTACGATTTCCAACAAGTTATGGACCTATTACGGTTCAAATAGGTCCATCACTTGATATAGCTGTCATATAAACAGATCTGGAGACTTGACTTCTTGAGCCTCTAGAGGGCGCAATTCTTTTCCGATTTGGTTGAAATTTGCCATGACGTGTTTCGGTATGACTTCCAACAACTGTGCTAAGTATGGTGAAATTCGGGCAATAATCTGATATAGCTGTCATATAAACCAATCTGGGATCTTGACTTCTTGAGCCTCTAGAAGCCGTAATTATTATCCAATTTGGCTAAAATTTTGACAAACGGCTTTTCCCATAACCTTCAACATACATATCAAATATGGTTCAAATCGGTCTATAGCCTGATACACCTCCCATATAAACCGATCTCCCTACTTTACTTCTTCAGCCTCTAGAGGGCGTAATTCCTATCCGATTTAGCTGAAATTTGGCATGACGTGTTTTGTTATGACTTCCAACAACTGTACTACGTATGGTTCAAATCGGTCCATAACCTGATAAAGCTGCCTTTTAAACGGATCTGGGATCTTGACATCTTGAGCCTCTAGTTTTTGTAATTTGTGCTTTAAATTTTAAACTTTAAGTAAATTCGGCTTAAAAAAATATATATTTCTTATAAAACATGTTTTTAAAAAATGGTTTCTACACTTTTTAGATTCATTTAATTGAGAAACTAATTTCTATACAGCAATGCTTATTGCCCTGTATCATCATTACTAAAATGATGTCGGTAGGCTAGAGGATGCGTCAAAGACTACCAAACATGGCATCGTGAGTTCAAATATCACCTCGACCACCGACAAAACTAATAGAATTAATTTTAAAGCGCAATAAGTCGAGAGAGAAAAACCAGCAAGCAGAAAAGAACGAATAAGCGCAGCGCACCCGAAAGACGACACACGGCTTAAAGCAATTTTTGGTTTTTGTATCATGACATAAACTAGACATTAACCTCAACACCAAAGTTGGTTGTCACAACAGCAAAATTGGGGTTGGCCAAAAAATTTGTTGAGGCAACAAATCTATTTTCTGGGGGTCTCTACTTCTGAATCAAAATCCTGGGTTAACATTTTCGATTTGAAAACGCCAGTCGCTTGTGCCAAATTCCAAAGTTTTAGCTCTCTCATTGATTGATTTGGATTGTGGGCATCAAGAGCTTCCTTCACAATAAGTGGGTACCCCGCATCCCTCTTAGGTTTTACACAGTGTGCCATTCTGTTTATGCTAACTTTGACTTTAAATGCTAAATATCTCAAATACTGTAGACTTTTTGGATATTCTGCTTTCTGATTTAGATCCTAGGCATCGAGAGCTTCCTTTACAATAAGTGGGTACCGCGCATCCCTCTCAATTTTTGTACTTTTCGCTTTAGACTTGTTGGTGTTGTAGATCTGTCCGTTATGCATTTTTTTACGTTGTTACTTAATTTTTTACAAAATTCAAAATGTTCGTGGTCCTGTAGTGCTCTTTTTGTTGTTTCTTCTGAATTGTTTCATTATATTTCTTGATTTAATTTTTAGATCGTTTCTGTTAAATTGTTAGCATAGCTCTGCCAAGCTCGTAACAGAGTGCTGCTAATTGAATGGGTTTGTGTCTCTGCTAGTTAAAGTTAACTTTATCGTCACGGACATGTTGACTTCGTGGTATTTTTTTTTTTTTTTGATGACTTTCAACACTCTTGGTCCAAATCGGTCTATAACTAGATATGTCTTCACCCATATAAACTGATATCCCGATTTGACGTCTTGAGGCCCTGGAAGCCCCAATTGTTATCTAATTTGGCTGAAATTTTTCATGTAGTATTCTGTTGCGACTTTCAAAAACTGAGCTAAGTGTGTTCCAAGTCCGTCCATAACCTAATATAGCTTTTATATAAACAGATGTCCCGACTTGATATACTGAGCCCTTGGAAGTCGTATTAGCTTGATCCTAATCGGCCTTAAACTGATATTTCACTCTATTCAGGTAATAATTGAACCTTTTAGAGGCTCAAGAAGTCAAATTGGGAAATCGGTCTAACTCTCGAATTGGGACATCGCTCCAAATCTCCCAATTTACAAAGTATTTGTAAATAATTGTTAGTGCCTCGGTTAAACAGACGGACCAACGGACGGACAAGGCTTAAACTACTTAGAATGTAAAGATGATCAAGAATAATAATAAGCATAAAGTTACCTTATAGATCGATCTGCAGCTTAAACTTCTTCAACTTTTTTTTTTTTTTTTTTTTTTTTTTTTTTATTTATTTTCATTACAACTGAGTTACACTCATCTAGTAATTTTAAGATAGCGTATAGATAAATAATACAAACTAGAGAATTTAGCCTAGTTCGAATTCATTTTGTGGAAATAGTTCAGTAACTACATCCTAGTTCTTGGGATTTAGGGCCTCTTAAGGGACTAGATCCATTGGTATAGTTCTTTGAAGTCTTCTGGTGGCTGGATAGTTTCGAACAATATTATTTAAGTCAGAGTTAACGTGACTATGTAACTTGTTCGCATGTTTCAGGGCGTGAATGGATATTTCCTCTGATATTGTCCTCACTCCCAAGTCTCTGTGCAGATCGGTGTTTCGTATGTACCAAGGTGCATTAGCAATGGTACGAAGGATTAAATTTTGGGTTTTTTGAATCTTTTCTACTTCATTCTTGGCAGCGCAACCCCAAAGTTGTATTCCGTAGGTCCATATTGGTTTAATCATTTGATTATACAAAAGAAGTTTGTTTTGAATCGATATTCTATTGTCCACTAGCATCCAGTACAGCTCTGAGAATTTTATTTTTATTTCCTTATTTTTTTTCTTCACGTGCTCTTTCCATTTAATTTTAGTGTCTAGGGTCATTCCCAAATATTTTGCTGTGTTTGCGAATGGTATTACTTTACCATTTAGATATAATGGTAAATAACGAAGCTCTTTGTTTGTGAAAAGTATGTGGATTGACTTGTTTTCATTTAGATTCATCCTCCATTTGTTTATCCAAAGTAAAATGTCCGACAGAGCTGCTTGAAGTTTATTTGTAGCTTCAATTTCACTATTGGCAGTCGTAAGAATTGCAGTGTCATCGGCAAATGTTGCAATTGTTGCATCAGGCGGGTTTGGTATATCTCTGGTGTAAAGAAGGTATAAAACAGGGCCTAGGACACTCCCCTGAGGTACTCCAGCCTTTATTGGTTTCAGTTTTGAATAATTATTTTCTATTTTTACTCGAAAGTGTCTGTTGGTTAAGTATGATTCCAAGATTTCATAAAATTCCTTTGGGAGATCGTTATGAAGTTTGGTTAAGAGCCCTTGGTGCCAAACTTTGTCAAATGCTTGTCCCACGTCTAAAAACACGGCAGAGCAGACGAGTTTGTTTTCAATGGCTCTTTCGGCTATATCAACTATTCGGTGAACTTGTTGTATAGTTGAATGATTATTTCGGAATCCAAACTGATGGTCAGGTATGAGAAGCCTACTTGTTAATAAGGGACGCAATCTTTTTAATAGCAACTTTTCAAATATCTTTGACATAACCGGTAGTAGCGATATCGGACGGTATGATGTTATTTCATGATCAGGTTTTCCAGGTTTCTTGATTACGATAACTTCTGCAACTTTCCATTCTAATGGAACATGTCGCAGACGAAAACATGCATTTATTATAAATAAAAGCTTTTTAACAGCTATATGTGGAAGCTTTTTAAGTATTTTGGTTGTTATTAAGTCATAACCTGGAGATTTCTTAGCGCTCAGATCTTTGGCGATGAGATTTTCTAGCTCTTTAATTGTAGCTGGTTTAATGACTTGGTTGTCACATTTTTCTAATTTATAAGTTTCTTCATTGTCAGACCTACATTCAAGTGGTTTAAATATGTTGCTAAAATAATTTGCAAACAAATCTACTTTTTCTTCGGCTTTTTTTACCCATGATCCATCTACATTTTTAAGTGGTGGAATGGTTGGGGAAGCTTGATTTAATTGCCGCGTGGCCTTCCATAGATTGTAGTTGGTTTCTTTGGTTGCTGTTAGGTTTCCTAAGTATCTAGACATAGCCTTATTTTTTGACTCCTGTGTGATGCGTTTGAGTTCATTAACAAGCCTGTTCAATGTTCTTTTATTTTCGATTGTTCTTTCTCTTTGCCATTTCTTCCTAGCTTTTCTTTTCTTCGATAAAAGGTCTCTAATTTCCTTCGGATATGTGCCAGTAGTGTTGGTATGACTTGTAGTAGGAGTACTTTCCCATGCAGACGTTTGTATTGCGTTGATGAAGCTTGTCAACTCTTCATCAATTTGATCTTTGGTTCTAAGGGGAATCTTTAGTTCAATTTTCTCAGACAATATATATTTGAAAAATTGCCAGTTAGTACGATTATTCGAGAGAAAACTTGGAGTTTCTTTTTCGATAAAATTATCACTGACGGTCATTATCACTGCAGAATGATCCGATGATGATAATGCAGCTGTGTTCTCAATGTAAATAAAGTTTTTAGGTATATTTTTAGTAACAAAAAAATCAATTAAATCTGGAATACGTTGCTCATTCGATGGCCAATACGTAGGCTCGTTTCCTGAATATATCTCACATTTTAGAGCTCTGCATGCTTTGTGAAGTTGGTGTCCTTTGGGTGTAGTTAATCTAGAACCCCAGAGTTTGTTTTTAGCATTGAAATCTCCTCCTAATATAAAGTGATTTTGAAAACCTTTTAAAACTTCAATGTAGTGTTCGCTTTTAATGTTATGCCTTGGAGGTGAATAGATAGCACATATTTTAAAGGTCTTATTATTTTTTAAGCTCACTGATACACATGCAATTTGAAACATTTCATTCTCTATTTTCTCTTCTTCTTGGTGTTCAATATTATTTTTGATTATTATTGAGGCTCCTCCTCTCGGTCTTTGGGAAGGACCACAACAGGTGATAACTTCTTCAACTTGCCAAAGATATATTTTTACGCGGCTTCGTTGCACTTTGGAGCAGAGCTTTTTTAGACTTCTCTTTATATATAGGCTTCAAGTTAATATAGTAATTTTTATTTTGTAAAGATTAAAAATCTTATTTCCGACCAATTTTGCTTCCCACTGTACTTTCTAAACGACATCAAATTCTTAACACACTTAGTGCTATAAAATATTTAGTTGACGTGTCAACACACGATGAAAATGCTTGACATTTTTTGTGCATTTTTTGTTTTCAGCTTTGTTTGATCAAACAGCAATTAAGTTTTCAACGAAATAATTCTCGTTGAAGAAAAACTGAAATAATTGACAGTTGTTGACAGCAGCAAGTGCAATTTTGTTGCGTGTTCTAGTGATTTATTACTTTGAGTTCTATTGAAAAAAATAATTTTAGTATTCCCTTAGTGTTATATTATATTTGATAGTGGCTAATTAAAGGGTGACAAGTTAGAATTCTCAAGAGTCTAAACGTTTTCTAATTTTCAATATGCATTAATAGAGGTGTTAATAACTTAATTTTAAAGTGCAATTAATGTTGGAATAGAATTGGTAAGAACATGAAAAAATATCGATAAAAATTTCTGCGAAAGTGATATTTGGACCAAAATTTTTCTAAATTTTAACGATAGTTATATCTATCTATTATATAAAATGAAATTGTAGTACTTTGTTTGTCTATTCCGTATAGACTCAAAAAAAGCTGAACCGATTTTCATGAACTTTTCACAGATGGTAGAGTTTGAGCCCCCGGTGAAAATGGGGCGGACCCTCCCCCTTGACCCCATTTCCAAAAATGACAGATCTCGGAGATTGGTGGACCGATTAAGGCGAAACTTTGTATGCCCCCTATGGTACCTCAAAAACAAAAATTTTGTGGTTAAATAATCTGGGACGACTCCCCGTCCCAAAACCCACCCGAACGGACATGTTTACCGATTGAGACAATATGGGTATTAAATTAAGGGTAGAGAACGAACTTGGTATAAAAATGTCACACCAATGTGGGGGGTTCCCAATCCCCGATAACACCTCCCAACAGGACAATTTTACCGCTTTGGGCATTATGGGTATCAAATGAAAAGTGTTTAAAAGTCGAGTACAAATCTGAGATAACAATTTATTCCTTTGAATCGGAGGAGCCTTCCTATCGCTTGAGACAATATGGGACTCAAATGAAAGATATTTGGGAGTTAAATACGAATATGGTCACCCCAGGTCCACAACCGCCCCAAAAGTAGAACCCAAAATCAAAAGTGGGGCCGATCGACAATATGGACAATATGGGACCCACATGAAAGGTTTTCTAGAGTAGAATACTAACATGGTGTCAAAAATTGGATCTAAATCCCTAGGGCTTCGTACCTACAGTACCGCCTAAAATAAAAAGTGGACCGATCGCGAGAAAGTAGGACTCCAATGAAAGGTATTCGGGAGTAAAGTATGAATATTATATTAAAAATTGGATCAAAGTATCTAGGGGGCCGTCCGAAGCCCAAAATCGCCTCAAAAGTACAGCACCAAATCAAAGTTGACCGATCGGGATAATATGGGACTCAAATGAAAAGACTTCGAGAGTAGAGTACGAATATGGTTATCGGATATCAACCAGGGTGCCGTCCCAAAACCGTCCCAAGTAGTCATATTAGTAAATGCAAATTTTGCCCATGAACATTCCCCTTCTCACATATCAACGAGTGCAGTCCGATTCAAGTTCAATGATAAGGAGACTCCATTTACTAGCCCAGTCCGAACGGCGTGCCGCAGTGCGACACCTCTTTTGAGAGAGGTTTTACGTGGCAAAGTACCTCACAATTGTTGCCGGCATTAGGAGGGGAGAACCATCAGTAATAATTTTTTCTGATGGTCACGCCAGGATTCGAACCCTGGCGTTGAGCGTCATAGGCGGACATGCTAACCTCTGCGCTGAGGTGGCCTCCAGTAGGCATATTAGACGATCATAATAATATGGGGCTCAAATAAAAGGTATTCGAAAGTAGATTACGAATATGGTAGTTAAAATGGGGTTCAAGTGATAGGAGTTTGCCCAAACCTCAAAACATCTCCCAAAATGTGAATATTTTTCAATCATGCCCGTATCATGGCGAGGTCCTAATGAAGGCGCAGCAGGCGAGCCGAATAGAGTTGCTTTTTAAGCTATTACTTTTTGGCAACGCTGGTTTAAACATCTCATGCACGTTTCGTGTTTTGTTTCGCAGTCAAACACCTTCAGTTTGGTCTATAATTTAACCATGAATCGCCTTACAAACGAACAACTCTTGCAAATTATTGAATTTTATTATCAAATTGCCGGCTTTGTTAAGAAATTTCATTGCGCGCTTCTTCCATTTAATGGACGATGTTCATTTTTGGCTTTGGAGTGAAGATCAGCCAGAAGCATTGCATCCAGAAAAAGACACAGTGTGATGCGGGTTAAAGGCTAGTGGCATAATTGGACCGTACTTCTTCAAAGATAATGTGAATCGTAACGTAACTGTGAATGGTAAGCGCTACCGTGAGATGCTATCCAACTTTTTTTTGCCCAAAATGCAAGAGCTTGACTTGCATGACATATGGTTTCGACAAGACGGTGACACATGCCACACAGCACGCGTAACAATGAACTTATTGAGAGGCGTGTTCGGTGAACATTTTATTTTACGTTCGGGATCGGTCAATTGGCCGCCTAGATCGCGCAACTTAACGTCTTTAGACTATTTTTTGTGGGGCTATGGTTAAGCTCATGTCTGTACAGACAGACACGTCTGCTTTAATTAACGCATTGGAAGACAACATTGAAGCATTTATTCGTGAGATACCGACCGAAATGATGGAAAGGGTATGCCAAAATTGAACTAAGCGGGGCTTAAATAAAAGGTTTTTGAGCAGAGCATAATACTGATATTTTTTCATGTCCCACCCTCTAAACACCCCTAAACGGGTCATATTTGGTGGCTATGACAACAAGGAGATCATATGAAAGGTATTTGAGAATAGAACACAAGCTTGGCATCTAATTTTGGGCCATGAGTTCGGGGGATGGCTCATCCCATAAACTCCTCCTAACCCCATGGCAATATTAGGGCTCATATAAAACGTATTGGGGAGTAGAGCTGAATGCTGATATTTTTTTCGGGGCTAACCCACCGTCTTAACGCCTCCCAAACCGAACATATTTGCTGACTATGACAGCAATGAGCTTATATGAAAGGATTTGATAGTAGAGAACGAGCTTGGTATCTAATTTTGAGGCCAAGTGTTTGGGGGACGCCTCATCTCATAAACTCCTCCTAAACCGGTGGCAATATGGGGCTCATATAAAACGTATTGGGAAGTAACTCTGAATGCTGATATTTTTAAGGGCTACGGGTCTGGGTGGCCGTCGAACTCCCTAAACACCTCCCAAACTGGACATATATTGCAACTATGACAATAGGAGGATCAAATGAAAGAAGCTTAAGAGAAGAACAGAAATCTGATATCTGTTTAGGGCCAAGTGTTCGGGGGACGCCTCATCTCATAAACTCCCCCTAAATCAGTCATATATGTAGGAAGTATGTACTGATCGTGGCAATATGAGACTCCAACTAAAGATATAAGGGAGAAGAGTACGAATCTAATATCGACTTTCGGGGTGAAGGGTCTGGCTACCTCTATCCACCACTTAAAGCCAAACGGGACGTATTAACCCACCATGACAATATGTAGCTCAAATGAAAGGTATTTGAATGTAGTGAACGGATTTATATCCCCATCCGGGCGCAATTGTCGTACAATTATGGCTGAAATTTGAATTTTGCTATGACTTCCGACATCCGTTGAAGGTATGGCTAAATCGGTCTGCAACTTGATATTAATCCCACATAAACCGATCTTCTGATTCGACTTCTTCGGCCTAAGAAGAACAAATTTTTGTCTGATTTAGCAGAAATTTTGTACGCTAAGTTCATATGTGCTCTTTCATCTAAGTTCATTTGTGTAAATGTTTAGTAGAATCGATGGTGATTTGTTCCCAATATTCGGCCCAGCTGAACTTGGCATGTTTTTACTTGATTCTCTTAAAATTTCGTTGCATATCCATTTAAGAATCATTTCCTTGATATGGTTTATTTCCCATTTCCCATAATCGACATTTCCGGTGTGGAAAATAAAAAACACAATTGAATTTAATATTTCAATACAAAACGAAGAGCGATTGCAAATAGCCTCCAAATAAAGTGCAATGTAATGTTCTAAATTGTGTTTTTATATTTTTATTTATTAATGAAATAAACAACAATGGCAGAAAATATTTCCGTTTTTTTTTTAACAACAAGAGTAGGGGATGTACCACGTAAAAAAAAAAAACAACAACAAGTAAAAATTTATATATTTGGATACAACCACCTCGTGTATATAAGTTAACATTCTTTCGCCGTAGTCCGGTAAAAATGCATCATTTATGAACCTATAGCAAATCTATCGAAATATTGTCCGATTTGGACAAAACTCAGCAGGGGCATTGAGTGGTCTAATAACCACAATTCACTGTTCAAGTTGGTAGAACAGAATATTGGTCAAAACGGCAGCTATATTTATAAATATAGACCGATCTGAAACATATATGCCACAGGTTCGGTTAGATTTTAGCTGGTAGACTGCCATCAGGTTCAGTTAGACGATTTCTTTCATTGTCATAGCACAGAAACAGAAGAAAGATGATGCCTTATATTCCTACCGTTAAACCATTCAGTTCACTTTAAAAAGCCCAACAACTTGCGAACGTTAACATCCGCTAAATCAGACAGGTTCTCAAAGAAATGAGAACCTAAAATGGAACTTCTTCTGACTGCTAGTGCGGGATACACATACAGAAGGTGTTCTATAGTCTCTTCTTCTACGATGTCCTCACTGCTTCTGCAAAAGTCTTTGCTGGCAACCTTCAGTCTGTCAGCATGTTTTCCGATTAGACTGTGACCTGTCATGACGTCTGTTCTAGTTAATGACAGCAAAGCGGTAGACCTCTTCAAGTCTAGATTAGGCCATATAGTTTTGGAATGCTCACAGCCCCCTCTTGGTGACCATCTATCATTCGTTGTCTTTCGGGCCTGGTTCTGAAAACTTAGCTTACATGTCGCTAGAGGCATACCCACAGATTCCAGAATCCCTGGAATGTGTAACGAAGTTTCTAGACTCGCAAGCTCGTCTGCTTTATAATTCCCTGGGATATCTCTGTGGCCTGGCACCCAGAACAGGTGAATTCTGAACTGTTCAGCCATCTCGTTGAGAGATCTGCGACAGTCGAGGATGGTTTTTGTGTTCAGAAATACGTTCTCCAGAGATTTAATGGGTGCCTGGCTGTCTAAGAATATCTTTATGCCAATTGTCGTAACGAAATTTTAGCCATTCCACCACTTCCTTAATTGCAAGGATCTCCGCTTGATACACACTGTAGTGGTCGATATGACCAGTTCTAGATCTTTAGAATACACCCACCTGGTCGTTTAGTTTGGAACCATCCGTATAGAAATCAACGTAACTTCTGTTGCAGAGTGTAATCCACACTGCCTGGAACATCGGACATTGTATCAAGAATAACACAATGTCCGCAGCCTCCAAATGATCAAAGAGTAAGCTTCCTTATCCTCGCGGCAATGGTCACAGCTGTTTGGATAGCCACAATGTCTAGAGGCATTAGATGTAGCATTAAATTCAGGGCATCAGATGGTGTCATCCTCAGTGCGGCTGTGATGCACAAACAAGCCATCCTTTGTATCCGGTTGACTTTCAGTAGGTGGGCTATTGAGCAGTAGGTGGACTTTTAAAGTACTGTCCACCAGACCACAACACCATATACACCTCAAGATATAGTCCGATATAGCCGTGTCGAAATCACGATAGTAGTTAAGGCGTTAAGCTACCCGATTGAAATTTTGAACAGATACTTTATATTGATGTAGGTCATTGGGGAATGCAAAAGGGCTATATCAGTTCAGATTTAGACATAGCTCCCAAATCAACCGATCCCCCGATTGTACATCTTGAGCCCAATTTATGTCCGATTTGGCTGAAAATTTGCACATAGTGCTCTGTTATGACTTCCAACATCTGTGCAAGGTCTAAATCGGTCAAGAACCAGATATAGCTCCCATATACACCGATATCCCGATTTTAATTCTTGAGCCCCTGGAACGTTTGTTCGATTTGGCTGAAATTTTGCATTTGGTATTTTGTTATGACTTCTGACCTGATGAACCTGATATAGCTCCCATATAAACCGACGTCCCGATTTGACTTCTTGAGCCGCTGGTAGCCGCAATTTTTGTCCGATTTGTCTAAAACTTGGCGTGTAGTATTCTGTTAAGACTTCCAACATCTGTACGGTCCAAATCAATCTGTAACCTGATTTGACTTCTTGAGCTCTGGAAGCCGACATTTTTGTCCGATGTGGCTGAAATTTTGCAAATACTGTTCTGTTAAGATTTTCAACAACGGTTTTAAGTGCGGTCCGAATCGGTCTATAACCTGATATAGCTCCCATATAAACTGATCTGCCGATTTGACTTCTTGAGCCCCTACAGGCCGCATTTTTTGTCGGATTTGGATGAAATGCGGTGCTCTGTTACGACTTCCAACAACTGTGCAAAATAGATCCAAATCAGTCTATAACCTGATATAGCTCCCATGTAAACCGGCCTCTCGATCATCCTTGACTAAAATTTGGAAGAAAGATTTGTCTTATAACTTCCAATTCTAATACGCCAAGTGTGATCCGAAACGGTCTATAAACAGATATAGCCCCCATATCAACCGATCGCAGGGTTTGACTTCTTGAGCCCTTATAAACCCGAATTTCCATTTGATTTCGCTGAAATTTTAAACAATGACTTGTGTTATGATTTCCTACATCCATTATCCGAATCGGTCTATAAACAGATATAGCCCCCATATAAACCGATCCCTGGATTTTAATTCTTGAGCCCTTAAAAGCCTCAGTTTTCATCCGATTTGGCTGAAATTTGATACAAAGACTTGATTTCCAACATCGATCCCAAGTACGATCCGAATCGGTCTTTAAACAGAATCGGTCTTCAAACAAAGACTCAAGTTACGACTTCCAACATCCATGCTAAGTGTAATTTGAATCGGTCTATAAACAGATAAAATCCCCATATAAACCGATCCCCGGATTTGAATTCTTCAGCCCTTAGAAGACTAAATTTGCACCTGATTAGACTGAAATTTGGCCCAAAATCCAAGTTTTATTCAAATCGGTCAGTATGGTGATAGAGGTCCACCTAAGTACCGATATCCTGATATGACTACTTAAGACCAAAATAATTCAAATACAAACTCAGTTAATAAGGTTACATTTTTAGGGGAATCTATGGTTGTGGGTACCCTAGATACGAACTACGCATTCTTTTAATTTTTTTTTTACTTTTTTAAATTCTAACGTTTTTTTCTTAATTTTTTTTTTCAATTTTATTTAGGTTTATTTTTTTAAATTTGCTATAATTTTTTAAATAATTTTTTTATTTCCTTTTTAATTTTTTTTTATTTTTTTAATTAATTTTTTTATATTTTTTAATTTATTTTTTTTATATCTTTTTTTAATTTTTCGCTAACATTGCATTCTTCTTCTTGTGTTTTATCAGTTATAGACCCGTTCTTAATCTTACCCATGTTTGTTTTCTTTTAAGCGCCCCTTTTTAAAATTTATTCTTCTTCAAATTCCATCACCCCATTATCCGTTTACCCTTTACTTAATTAATTTTGTTAATGAATATCCATGTATGTATGGCTGCGTTCTACTCGTTGCTTGAGCTAATTTACATAAAATTCTTTAAGCAAATTATACAACAATTGCAAATGAATTGCCATTTCAGAATGTTGCGAGCTTCGGCTTGGATATATCGACGAAAATGGCAAAAGACGACTAATTCAAATGCCATTGCGCCAGTTTCCCTCCAATGTCCAGTGCAGTCAGCCAGTCGTTCAGTTTGTTATTCGGTCATTTCATGTGATGACTGCAGTCCGTTCAAAGCCATGTTGGCTTTGATGTCCATCCATCCGTCCATCCACAATCGATAACGAATCATGGCATATACTTTACGCAAAAGGAAGAACCTTTTCATTATATTTGGTCTGTGCGTGGTTGTGTGTGCCGGTTTTGTGATGGCAAATTAGGTTTGCACAATCACTCCACATTAATATTCACACAATGCCCAGCCAGATGAGAAATAATTTTTGCAATTATGTTAGGAATGTGTTGGATACACAAGAATGTGTATGAATTAATTGCGAATTTTGTATTGGAATGCTTCGTTGTTGCTACCCATTTGATGATATGGATTACTACACACATGCTGCCTCAATGTGTTCAATGCGTCAGAATTTTTTATGGGCAGACATTTAAAATGTTAATGGTGATACATACAATACATATGTCCAGAACATTAAAATTTAATGAACACTAAAAAAAAAGAAATCACAAAAAGGGAGTTCCTATTCACTCATATTAATGGTCTATTTATGACAATTTACACAGTAAATGTTCAACTTCATATATTAAAAAGAAAATTTTAGGGAAATTGGATTTTGATCGATAATGTTTGTTTTCCAACATACGATTTTTGGAAAAATTTAATTTTTCATAATTTGCAAAGAAAAATCGTTGTTTGACTTCTATGCACCTTATAGTAAAAAAAAAAAACATGGATTTTGGTAAAAATTTATGTATAGAATAAATTTAGTTGAGGAGCATAATTTTATTGTAAAGGGTGATTTTTTTGAGGTTAGGATTTTCATGCATTAGTATTTGACAGACCACGTGGGATTTCAGACATGGTGTCAAAGAGAAAGATGCTCTGTATGCTTTGATATTTCATCATGAATAGACTTACTAACGAGCAACGCTTGCAAATCATTGAATTTTATTACCAAAATCAGTGTTCGGTTCGAAATGTGTTCATTCACCGTTCAGCGATGAGGCTCATTTCTGGTTGAATGGCTACGTAAATAAGCAAAATTGCCGCATTTGGAGTGAAGAGCAACCAGAAGCCGTTCAAGAACTGCCCATGCATCCCGAAAAATGCACTGTTTGGTGTGGTTTGTACGCTGGTGGAATCATTGGACCGTATTTTTTCAAAGATGCTGTTGGACGCAACGTTACGGTGAATGAACACATTTCGAACCGAACACTGATTTTGGTAATAATATTCAATGATTTGCAAGCGTTGCTCGTTAGTAAGTCTATTCATGATGAAATGTCAAAGCATACTGAGCATCTATCTCTTTGACACCATGTCTGAAATCCCACGTGATCTGTCAAATACTAATGCATAAAAATCCTAACCTCAAAAAAATCACCCTTTACATGCCAAACTTCTGTCAAACCAGCAAAAATTAAAGCATCTATGAACCAAGTAAGGATGATGGAGAGACCAATTTAAATGGGAGCTATATCAGGTTCTTGAACAATTTCAACCGTACTAAGCATTGTTGTTGAAAAGCCATAACAGAACACTAAGTACAAAATTTCAGCCAAATCGGACAAAAATTCCGGCTTGTAAGCGCTCAAGGAGTCAAATCGGGAGATCAGTTTATATTGGAGCTATTTCAGGTTTTAGACCGATATGGACCTACTTGGCGCAGTTGTTGCAAGTCGTAACGGAACACCGCATGCAAATTTTCAGCAAAAACGGATATAAATTGCGGCTTGTAAGGGCTCAAGAAGTCAAATCGGGAGATCGGTTTACATGGGAGCTATATCAGGTTATGAACCGATTCGGACCGTACTTGACACAGTTGTTGGAAGTCATAACAAATCACTATGTACAAAATTTCAGCCAAATCGGACAAATGCGAATGCGCATGCAACATTGTGGAACAGCGAAACGGTCGGTAGGACGGTGAAAATCTTATGGGGGATCCAGATCGTGAGAAGACGAGGCTATTACTGAAAGGAAGCAAGAAGGAGGTCAGTATAGCTATTAGTATCATAACGGGACACATAGGACTACGAGCTCAATATATAAAATCGGTGTGGCATGTGATATCATGTGTAGGGCATGCGGGGAAGGTTATGAGATGTTGGAGCATTTCCTTTGTCATTGACCGGCTTTCGCGTCTAACAGATACCGGCACTTAGGTGGGGACACAATACCAGACATGAACCAACTTAGGTGGGTGGCATGGAAAACAATTAAGGATTTTGTAAGTAGCGCGGAATTCCTAACTTAAAATTTTCTTTTTAGAGGTAACTTTATAGTGTTTAGAGCGAACAACAAGCCGATTACATGCTGTGGTGTATGTCCATAGTGGCATGAGGCGGATTAATATCTGCACCCTCTTTTCAACCTAACCTAACCTAAAGGCTCAAGAAGTCAAATCGGGAGATCGTTTTATATGGGAGCTATATCAGGTTATGGAATGATTTCAACCTTATTTAACACAGCTGTTGGAAGTCATAACAAAATTTCAGTCAAATCGGACAAAAATTGCGGCTTCCAGGGGCTCAAGAAGTCAAATCTGGAGATCGGTTTATATAGGTGCTATATCCAAATCTGAACCGATATGTCCCATTTGCAATCCCCAACGACCAACATCAATATAAAGTATTTGTGCAAAATTTCAAGTGGCTAGTTCGCTCGACCGCTATCATGATTTCGACAATCGGACGGACAGGCGGACATGGTTAGATCAACTCAAGGTGTCGAGACGATCAAGAATATATATAATTTAGAGGTCCTAGATCAATATTTCGAGGTGTTACAAACCGAATGACTAGATTAGTATAACCCCATCCTATGGTGGAGGGTATAAAAATGCAGCTTAAAAATATATTCAAATTGTATGTTTTTAAATATTGTCAGTCTGTTGGTTGTTCCGGTAGCCGAGTTGCTAGAGTGCTCGGATTTGACTCCGACCTGAGGCCTGGTCTGTCGCTACTGTAGCATCGCAATGGACTAAAATTGTCTAAGTGAGTTTGTTTGGAAAAAAGACTACCACTCTTACCTAACCTAACCTAATTATTTTCGGTCTGTAAAAAAATCCAATATTTTATTTTTTGTTCAAATTTCTCTATTGATTTTTGACATAGCGTCATTTCGCCCAAAACATTTCCGCCCTAAACGACAAATGTGATATCGCCCCAACGATGACAATGTTAGTTGTTTTTGCACACATTTGGGCGATATGACCTTATTTTGGGCACAATGACATTTTTTGAAAGTGATTTTTGGACCATTAATGAAAATCGATATAACCCAACTAAACAAAAAATTATTAATGTCATAAGACCTAATGCTTTAAAGCCCAAATAACGCTACGCCTTGATTTTTATAAAAAAAAATTTTACTTCTTTCTACACTGTGCTACAAGGTATTATAACTTAGGGCATTTGTTTGTAACAACCAGAAGGAAGAGAGATCAACCCCTTGATAAGCATACCGATCGACTCAGAATCACTTTCTGATTCGAGTAAGCTATGTCTGTCTGTCTGTCTGTCTGTCCATCTGTCTTTCTGTTCGTCTGTCTGTCCGTCTGTCCATGTTAATTTGTATACAAAGTACAGGTCGCAATTTTCTTCCCATCGTCTTCAAACTAGGCACATGCATTTTCTTGGGCCTAGAGACGAAGCCTATTGAAATTGGAAAAAATCGGTTCAGATTTGGATATAGCTCCCATATATATGTTCATCCGATTAGCAGTAATATCGGTTCAGATTTGGATATAGCTCCCATATGTATGTTCATCCGATTTGCAGTAATATTGCAATAAAATGGTTATTTGTCAACCGATTCTCACGAATTTTGGCAGGAAAGATTTTCTCTTGACATTTCTGGTGAATTTCAAGGAAATCGGTGCAGATTTAGATATAGCTCTCATATATATATATATATATATATATATATATATATATATATATATATATATATATATATATATATATATATATATATATATCGCCCGATTTTAACTTCTAGACTCACAGCAAGCCCATTTATTGACCAATCTTGCCACAATGCTTTCCGTGACGACTTCCACAATATCTGAGAAGTTTGCTCAAAATCGGTTCATATTAAGCTATAGCTTCCATATATATGTTCGTACGATTTTGAGAAAAATTGCAATAAGGTGCTCATTTGTTAACCGATTC
Source organism: Stomoxys calcitrans (assembly GCF_963082655.1). Classification (NCBI taxonomy): domain Eukaryota; kingdom Metazoa; phylum Arthropoda; class Insecta; order Diptera; family Muscidae; genus Stomoxys; species Stomoxys calcitrans. Next base: position 82,157,600 of record NC_081553.1, on the reverse strand, counting down.
TCTCGTAATATGGCAAGAGGGATTTTCTCATCACCTCCGACATTACTGGTGAATTTCATAGAAATCGGTTCAGATTTAGATATAGCTATCATATATGTGTATCTCCCGATTTTCACTTCTAGAGCCACTGCTAGCGCATTTTTTGACCAATCTTGCCAAAATTTTTTACAAAGATTTCCTCGATGACTACCACAATATTTGAGAAGTTTGCTTGAAATCGGTTCAGATTTAGATATAGCTCCCATATATATATTTTCCTCCGATTTTGAGAAATATTGAAATAAAGTGCTCATGTGTTAACCGATTCTCTAGAAATTTGACAGGAAGGATTTTCTTACGACTCTTAATGTTACTGGTGAATTTCATGGAAATCGGACCAGATTTAGATATAGCTGTCACGTATATATATTGCCCGATTTGTACTTCTTGAGCCACTGCAAGCGCATTTATTGACCAATCTTGCGAAAATTTTGCACAACGCTTTCCTCAACGACTACTACAATATCTGAGAAGTTTGCTCGAAATCGGTTCATATTTAAATGTGGCTCCCATGTATGTGTTTCATCAGATTTTGGGTAATTTGCAATAATGTTGTCATTTGTCAACCGTAGTTATTGCAGTTTGAACATATTTGCTCGAAATATTATAAGGATTGTTTACTAACCCATTTGAAAACATCCGTCGAGATGCATCAAAATTGGTTCAGAATAGGATATAGCTTCCATATTGTATTTATAGGGTGGGTGTAATGTATTATACAGTTAGCACCGCCCGACTATTGCCCTTCCTTACTGTTTTTTTTTAATTTGATATTCGTAGGATTTTTATTGAACTTTTTTTCATTTAAAAAATGTGATCAAAGTTTATTTTTAGTTTAAACCTAAGAGAAACCTTTTAAATATTGCTTTAAAATCTTTTGAATTACAATTTCTTTCGCCACCCATTATTTTATTTTTTACAAAGAAATATTTTTCAACCTCAATTCTTGATGTCATAATAAATATAATGTTTCCCATTATCTCCTTATTATTATGCCAATTGCTTGCTGGGCGAGTATATTGTGCGGTATTTTTAAATCTTTGTATGGGAAATTTATAGCAATTCGATAATGCCCACTTTTTGAACAAAGCCAAAATGTTCGTTGATACCAGAAAAAAATAACTCATTTCACCTTTTGTTGTTTACCTTTACCTTTTGTTTCATTTTATATGGCATTTCTTTTTTTTTTTTGTTTTTTTTTTCAATTTTAGTTCATTGAACTTGAAGTGCTTGTTTACAAACAGCCAATCAATTTTTACAATCTTTTCGGCAAAAGATCGTTCAAAAAAGTTACAGTTAAAAGAATTTTTAATGGTTATTATTGATCTAATTGATAACAATTTCTTTGAAAAAAAAAAAACAGATTATTATCAATTTTATATGAGTTGGCAAAAAAATACATTTGTACCGAGCAATTACATGTGAAAGAAGGTATGGGAATATTTAAGGTCGATACTCTGATCAAAGCATGATTTTCAAAAAATATTTTTTTTTGTTTTTGGCATAGAATGAAACTTAAAGTTATTTTGTAGGTTTTTGCCAGGATTTCAACTCTATCGATTTCAGTGGTGTTCACCATACGCATAACTTTGGCCCCAAACGATCTTATCTTCAAAAATGTGATATTTTAGTTGTTTATATCCTCCACCATTGGGTGGGGAGTTTATACATATTTCGTCATTCCTTTTGTAATATAGTTCTAAGACCTCATAAAGGAAAGGGTTTTCCCAAAGGATCTCGACAACTTTGAATTTATTTGTGAATTCACTCTTACACTAATCTTCAAATTGCCACTGTTAATTTGTTCAGTAAACACAACATTTTCATCATTGTAAAGTACACGAACGAGCAACGTCTGCAAATCATAAAATTTCAGATTCGGTGAAAGCTACTTTAAAAGCGTTAACTCCAGTGACGTAAACTCAGTGGCTAAGCTCATTCTTGGCTTAATGGGTTCGTCAATAAGGAAAATATGTGTTATTGGCATAAGCGTAGAAAGGCCTATGGGGCGACGCACCCCCAGAATTTTAAAAATTTCATTGTTTTCGGCAAAATTGTATTCCTATTCGAAGGGTTTTAGCCACCCCCCTCCCCCCAGGTCAGGTGAAAATCCAAATGTTCTTTACGAATCAACACAAAAAATAACTGTTTGGTGCAGTAAGCATGCCGGCGGCGTCATTGGGCCATACTTCTTTATTGACGATGCCAATCGTTACGTTACCGTGAACGGACAATACTATCGCACCATACTCATTGATTATTTTTGGCCTGAGTTGGAAGATATGGACCTGGACGACATGTGGTTTCAACAGGACGGTGCACAGTGTCACGGCCGTGGCTAAAAATGTCTAAAGTCAACATGTTTGGAATGAAAGTTTTTGGATTCCATTTACTGTAAATGTAAAATTTGGTTTCAATATGTCAAGTAGTTTTGTGTATATACGGGTTCAAATCCAATCATTTTTGGTTATGCCTTTTTTCCTTGTTTAATGACGAAAATTAAAAACTGCGTCTGTTCTCATAAATTTTAACATTTCAAGTAACGGTCGGTATAAAAGTGAGTCAGTTGTTTAGTATGAAATGTAAATAATGTGACTTACTTTAATTTAATTGGCTATGACAGAACATTTGTTCCACTAGCCGAACGTAGAATAGCTTTCCAAGCGCCTCGATCTTCTGCGCTCATTCTAAAATCTCTGACACCAAGTTTCGAGGTGACTTTCACTACTTTTGGTCTTCCCGGTTTACGTGTACCCCCCCCGTGTTTGCCTTCAAAAGACTTCTTTGCTGGAGCCTCTTCATCCATTCTGACAACATGATCTAGCCAACGCAGCCGTTGTATTTTGATGCATGTAAGTATGCTATTGTCGTCATACAGCTCGTGGATATGGAATTTATAGTTACCCAAAGCTGAAGTACTTAGTAAGACAAAGTCGTAGAATGAGATTCACTTCCACGACTTAAGTAGATCAGGAAAAAATTTGTTCAAAAAAGATTTTTTGATTTTTAAGTCTTAAAAAGTATTTTTTTTGAACCTGTAAAAGTACGAGGGTTGCTTTTTATATTTCGGGAATAGGGAAAAGAAGAATTGTCGAAGCACTTATGACACTCTGATTGCGGTATCTCCAAAACACGCATTTTGATCGCATCAACCGCTTCTTCACGTGTCGAAAAACATTTTTATGTACGGGAATATAAAGAAGTCATTCGGCGCCAAGTCAGGACAATACGGCGGATGACTCATCAATTCGATGTTTTGAGTGCTTCACAATGCTGTTGTTGGAGCCGATGTGACAGAGCTCGCATTGTCGCGGTGAAAAGTGATCCGTCTTCGGCGGTTGGTTTTCCTGATTTCTTGGAAAACAACTGGCAAACAAATGGTTGTGTACCACTCAGAATTGACTGTTCTGTGTTGTTCTAGTGGTACGATTGCGACATACCCAGTTTTTCCAAAAAAAAGGCGATCATTTGCTTAGAAGTGCTGTGTACGCGAGCAACTTTTGTTGAATTTGGCTCATCTTGAAACACCCATACATTCGACTGCTGGTTTCTTTCGGGCTCATACCCATAAATCCACGAAGCACCGCGATCGTATTTTTGGAACATTTCTTTCGATCAATCGACACGAGCCTTTTTTTGAGCGATTGACAAATAGTGTGGGATTCAACTGGAGCAAATTTTTTTGACGGCCAAATATTCATGCACTATTGAATGTATGCTGATTCCACTAATGCCTAAGATTTTCTCAATCTGACGTTAGTTTACATGACGATCTTGCAATATCAGTTGGCGAACAGCAATGGGTTTTGGAAGAACAACTAATTTTGTATGACCTTCACGAAATTTCTCTTAGAGTAAGCTACGACCTCGGTTAAATTCACCATAACATCAATAAACAATGGTACTTGATGAAGCTTCATCGCCAAAAATTGAATTAAGTTCATCGATGCACTGTTGTTGAGTTAATCGACGCCGAAAGTTGTACAGAATAATCGCACGAAAATGAATCTTTTAAGTAACTGTAAACAACACAAATAGCGCTCGTATGTCAAAACGTTCTGACTACATATAACCTCAAAAATGTTAAACTTTACGATAGAGCTGTCAGTTGGCAGATTGCAACAATCCAATCCCTAAATATAAAAGCCAACCCTCGTACTTGCTGCATCTGCCTGCAATAACATAGTTGTTAATCATTTTAAACCCCACACCATAGCATGAGATTGGATAACTTCCACTTAAAGTGGTACATTTGATTTATTGAGCTACTATAATCCTCAATTCTGGTCCGATTTGGCTGAAATTTTGAACAGAGTGTTTTGTTATGACTTTCAATAACCGTGCCAAGTACGTATCAAATCCGACCATAATCTGATATAGCTCCCATATAAACGTTTCTCTCGATTTGACATCTTGAGCCCCCTGGAAACCGTACTTGTTATACATTTGGGCTGAAATTTTGCACGCAGTGAGTTATTTTGACTTTCCATATCTATGGTAAGTATTGTCGAAATTGGTCTGTAACCTGATATAGCTCTCATATAAACCGATCCCCCGATTAGTCTTTTATCGTCCTTAGAAGCTGAAATTTTCGCCTGTTTTGGCAGAAATTTGGTATGTAAAGTAAACAAATGTCCTTCAAATGTCCTTGTTGTAGCAGTGTGTAGTACACTTAGGTGGCAGCCCTTGCCAGGTTGGCCAAGGGGACAATAAGACTGGAATAGTGGTTTCTCTGCCTAATATCCTCTACTACCTTGACCTCTAAAGTTTTCTATTGTGGATTTCCCTGTTTTCCCACATTTGCCCGTACTTATGAGCAATAGCTCTTATTTTTTCATACGTTGAGAAAAATTCTTCAAAAAGGCGCCTATTGAACACTCAGATAAAATTGGAGCCTGTTATTGGGTAACCTCAGTCGGTAATCCTTCAGGATCCACAGTTTCATAGTTAATTAATTATATTATTTGCAAATAGATCTCGAGGTTCAACAATACAGTTAACTTCATGATTCAGCAAATTACGGAACGCCAATGGTGTGAAATCTGAATCCTGATTGTTTGAAATTGACAAATTCCTTCATTCTTTAACTTTTATAAAGAATTTCTTCTTAAATTTTTTTGCCATTATATTTACTTATGAACTCTTGATTTTGACTTATGTGTCATGGATTATATTGCTCTTTTGAAATAAGGGATTATCAAATTCCATATATCATGGGACTTGTCTATATGACATGACACATTTAACATAAGTAGTGTGCGCCCTTGTGTGTGCTATGGACTTGATTTGAAGAGCTCCAATTTGGATAGCAGAGTATAATCGTCTTATTATCTATTGAATGTAATAAAATCCCAAACATTCTTGGGCATTAATTTATTTCAATATGGTGGGAAGGGAGGGCGCAATAGTTCCCTTTCCTCAAGCTTATCCATAAGTGACAGTGGCGACGACAATAAAGTTGATAACAATTAGTGTAAAATTACCATTAATTGAAATATTGTATTGAATTGTATGTATGTACAACAGTAATGCTGTATTGAAGAAATGTATTATTGAAGAATGTATAGCAATGCCAAGACATGGTGTGCTGCTGCTCTGGTATTTTATGACATCATTTTGCTTTTACGCGATTGATGGTAATAAGATTACAATTACAAGTCATTTACGCCAACATCACACTTTCCGCACTCAATGGCTTGCTGCTGGCACTATTTGTAAATGGGGTGTTGTTTAAATTTGAATCATAGTGCCAAGACGCATTGAATGTGATGGAATTATAGAACTTGTAGTTTAACGAGACAATTTTGAAATTTTACGACATTGTGAATGTTTCTATTATCCAAAGAAAGCGATGAAGAAACAGGAAAACCCATTAAAATTTGAGAGTGTAATTAAGTGGACAGAAAATTATTACAAGTCAATTGCTTTGGGGTTGAGAATGAAATTATTGAAGAATACAAATCGTAAAATATGGTGACACATATTTTTTAATGTCCCATATTAGGGGTTTTGTATTCTAATCATTTTGATTATAATCATAACTTAGAAGTGACCTATACCCGCCAGCCAGTATGTCAACCCAGGCGTTCAGTGTCAACAAGCTAACTCTTAATTCAAGATGTTTCAGAGTAATTAGAAAAATTAATAACAATTGAAATTTTGTAAGCATAAAACGGTTTTTACTTAAGAACAAACTTTTTTTTTTCTTTCCATCCTATTCTATTCCTTTATTTTCAATACACCTTCCCATAGTCTTTATGTGGTTTTCTATTGTAAATGTGCCTGCAGTTTTTCCCTCAGCCCCCATAACTATGAACTTCCCTACGGGATACCATTGAATAGATTGGGTGGAAGTATAGAATTAAGATTTCCTGTGAGTGACTAATAATGGTTAGGTGTATCATACTTACATACATGGTGATAGTCGGCAGCACAATCTGTGCACAAAGTGCATGAAGAGAAACTATTCAAATAAAGTGTTTTATTTAATTTATGAGGCAACTCAATGTCTGGTCTGTGATGCATATGCAACCTAATGCTCACCCATTGCCACCATACCGAATGACACACCGCGGAGAGTTGTTTTGTTGAAGTGATATAATGACGGTAGCAATTCCATTACAACATGAGGTAATGAAGTACACTGCAAAAAATAAGCGAAAAAAGGCAATAAAAATAGTTGGTGGATTTGTTGATATAGTCAAAGAAAAAAAAATCCAGCGGCTCAAGACATCCATAAGCGCCTCTAAACCCACAGTTGTAGACAATTACTCCCTCATTATTATTGTGTGTCCCTTACAGACTCAAAAACGCCTGAAACGATTTTCATGAAATTTTCACAGATGGTGCATAATGATCCCGTGGTGAAAATGGGGTACTAAACTTTGCTATCTGAAGGGGGAGTGGACCCTCCCCCTAATCCTAATTTTAAGAATCGCCCGATATCGGAGATGGATGGTGCGATTCAAGTTGTGTGCTCTCTTAGAGTAACCTAAAATAAAAAATTTTGTATCCTAATTTTGGATGGGGTACCTAAGGGGGCCGCCCCACCCCCAAAATCTACCAAATATATATATAGACCAATTACGACAATAAGGGACTCAAATTGAAGGTATTAAAGATTAGAAAACGTAACCGATGTCCAAGTGTTTGGGGGACCACCCCAACCCCCAAAACACCCCTAAATCGGACATATATACCGACCATGGCAATAAGGGACTCAAATGAAAGGTATTTGCGAGTAGAATAGGAATCTGATATCCAAATGTGAAACCAAGTTTCTGGGGCTCCACCCCTTGCCCAAAACACCCCCTGAAGAGGACTTATTTACTGACCATGGCAATTAGGGGCTTAAATAAAAGGTATTTGCGAGTAGAATACGAATCCAAATGTGGGACCAAGTGTTTGGGGCGCTACCCATCCCCAAAAACATCCCCCAAAGGGGACAAATTTACGACCATAGCAATATGGGGCTCAAATGAAAGGTCTTTGGAAGTAAAGCATGAATCTGATATCAATATTCGGGAAAAGTGTCTATGGGGCTACCCCACCCCCATAACAACATCCAAATGGGTAGTATTTGCTGACCATTGCAATATGGAGCTCAAATAAGAAGTATTTTAGAGTAGAACACGAATCTGGTATGTATTTTTATGGCCAAGTCGCTGAGTGGCCTCCCCATCCATCAAAATATCCCCCAAACCGGTCATGTTTGCCGTCTATGGCAGACCACGAATCTGATCAACTTTCGGGACCAACTGTCCAGGGGACGTCGTAGCACCATAACAACTCCCAAATAGGACGTATTTGCTCACCAAGACAATTTGGGTCTTCAAGACAGTGTTGTTCGATATTCATAGTTTTTAGGGCCCGAAATTTAGCTGGCTTTTGCAAAAAGTGGTTTAAATAAATGGTATTTGAGATTATGGGGTTCAAATAAATAATATATAGATATTATAGAATTGAGCACGATGCTGATATATTTTCAGGGCTTAGCGTTTGGGGGACCACCCCAAACACCCCTGAATCGGGCATAATAACCGACCATGTCAATGTGGGGCTCAAATGAAAGATATTGGGGTATAGAGCACGAATTGAAACCCATTTTCTGGACCAAGTTTCTGGGGGTCTATCTCTTTCCCAAAATACCCCATCAGCAGCAATCATTTACAGACCATCGCAATATGGGGCTCAAATAAAGGTACTTGGGAGTAGCATAAGAATCTGATATCCAAACCATGTATTTGGGGGCACCGCCCCTTCCCCAAAACACCCCCGTCCATCTGGCCTTACATCTGCTGAAATCACTCTACCATATTTAAAAGGGAGATAATTAGCTGAAGCTTTACACAGCTTCTTTTCCATAGGCAGTTAAGTTCCAAGATGGGCTATGTCGGACTATATATTGACCGATCTACCGATTTAAGATCTTACGTACTTTGGTAATAGGGATGAACACGAAAAGGCCAATAATGTGGAGATGGTTGTTCTTCTTTCAAGTTTTTAAAGCGTGAAGATTCTATATCGATACTGATACGATACGATTTGTAAAACCATTTTATAGTCCATAATAAATAATGTCGCGCAAATGTTCACGCGGAGTGTAGAAGACGACGTTTTTCCGAGTGTCTAGAAATATACCTGAGTTGTGGTTCTTTTGAATTCAATCGATTAAGGAACATTCTAAGATGGTGTTGTGGCATCAGCCTATTCGTCGTACTTTATTATGGTATTGGAGAGATTCCAACAGAGTTACAATGTTGCTACAGCCCTATACTATAAATGCTTTTGCTACTGACGCTGAAGATGCTGTTTGTAAGATAAAGAGCGAGGATGCCCTTAGAGCTTCATCTAAGCTCCATAAACAAATATACGAAATGGATCTATAATTTAGGCCTTTGTCTGTTCTTTAAGACTCGGGTATATGGGAATGTCCTGCTGTTCCTTTTCCACATTTTGTTAAATACTACCTGCGGGAATGAAGCCATAGTTTTGGTCTAGAAATGTCTCTGCGTTGCTGTGTCAGACAGATTGGGATAAGAAAATAATGACTGTAGCAGGAAGAATTGTCAAGCGAATCTTGAATTCGTTCTGGTGTACGTACCATGCATGGTGGTTTCTTTAGTGTTTAAGTATCTTGTGGAGCACCTGTATTGCGTAGTAAAGTCAATACAGTTCTGAGTTAGAAGAAGATCCTCTCTTGTATCCTCTCTGCCTATGGTAGAGGGTTTCCCTATATGTTGGATCGTTTCTGCGGATGTAGGCTTGGCTTGGTACAACCGCGCTTCATCTACTTTTGAGTTACATGTCTGCACCAGGAATGGAAAAGTCAGTACTATAGTACTTTTTTGATCCATGGAATACCATAGTAACCTCGCGATCGATTTCGAGCCTTTTCAAGCACAATGAATTTTTGAACTATTTTCAATGTTTTTCAATCCTATTTATCTTTATAGGCAAGTATTTCCGTAGCTCAGATTTTAGCATGTCTGCATCTAACGGTGAATAGAAAAATTGTTTTAGTGGTGGCTTCCTCTTCAAGTGCTGGCAATACGTGAAGTAACTACTTTAGGTAATAAGCCCTGTAAAGTTCTCTTCTACGGCAAGCCGTTCGGAATCGGCCGTAAGAAAGGAGGCTCCTTATCATTGAGCTTAGACTTGTTAGATATGAGAAAAGTATTCCCGCTGTTCATTGATGGGATGTTCATAGACAAAATTTACACATTTGCACTTGCATACTTTTGAATTCTTTATGAAAAGCTAAAAAGTATTCTTTTGGTCCAAAAAGTACCGTTTTAGTACCATATCTAAATTTGCATTTTCTATCCTTGGTGTGCACAGTGTTTGAAGGGAAATTCCAATAGTGCTTGAAGATGGGATTACTGCGAATGTTGGCCAGCTCAATAAAAATTTTAAAGTTCCTTCGTGGCGCAGTGTTATAGCATTACCGTCTAAGCTTCGGCTTTGGTCTAAGTCTGGGTTTCCTACTGGTTGGACATGCCTCCCTTAATGCTTTTCTATATCGGAGGAACCTGATCAAGTCTGAAGTTGCACTCATATGCAGTATATGCTGTATACGAGTCCACTATAATACAATACAATAGAGCATTATAGACTTGACAACTGCAGTTTACAACTAAAAAACAAGTGGATTATACCTCCTCCTCCTAGCAGATGGGTAAGATAAGTGTTGTCTTTTTTGCCCTTTCCCAAATATTCTTTTTGAAGTTTTCTTTTTCAAGAATGTGAATTTTTTTGCTACTTTTGAGACCCCTTTGGTGGTTCTCTCATCAGATTTACGGCTAGACAATCTTCCAGGAAACTAAGTACCTTGTATAACTGAATTACCAACTTCATGGAATATTATGATTTCCTTTTGAAAAATTCTTTTGCTTTTTTTTTCCTTTGTCGTTATTTACGTAAATTGTTCTCTAAGGACTGCTAAGACACTCTTTTACCCCCTACCTACCCCTTATTTGTATTTACCCCGCTGAATTAATTTTTATACTAATTTCCATCTCTTTTTATTCTCTCCATTTATCTTTGCAGATTATGTTCGCTGACAATAACCCGTTTAACAATTTTAACACCCCTGCCTGGCGATATGACATCGCTATCGCTGGCGGTGAAAATGCAAAGTTCCAAGCGTACGCTACGCTCCCACGAAATACCCATAAGTGGGGCTAGCTTTGTGCAAATAACCTCAAGCAGCAATGCAACCGCTTCACTTGGTGTCAGTGGTGGTGGTGGTGGTGGCAGTGGTGCCACTGCCAATGCAAGCAATAACATTAGTGGAGGCGTCGGAAATCTTTCCATGATGCAACAACAGGGTAATTCACCCATTTCTGTATCCATGATGAATTCCGGTCAGTCAACCATTGGCGGTAGCAGTGGTGGCATCAGCAGCGGTGGCAACTCACATATGGTTGGCACACCGGGTAGTATTGGTAATGCTGGCATTGGTACAGCAACTAATCCAAATGGTGGTGGTGGTGGCATGCTATTGGGTGGCAGTTTACCACTGTCCGAAACTGAGCTGGATTTAAATTTTAGTCTTCAATATCCACATTTCATAAAACGTGATGGCAATAGGTGAGTAGAAAGAGAAAAGCCGACAAAAGCATAAAGTTAACATGATTGCATATGCCATGTGAATGTTACATATAGTAAATAACCCAGCAAACATTTTTAGATGGCATATAGCAGTATGCCAAATACCATAGTCAGTATAAAGAATGAGAGGTCTAAACTGAAAAAAATAAGGATTTAATGATTTGGACATCAAAATAAAAAAAATAATTTATTGATGATCAAATTTTTCATCATTTAAAAAAAAAAAATGAAATATTGATACAAGAAATGTCACCCCAGGGATATCTTTAGAATCTTTTTCCTACAGTTAAAAATTATTCATTTACATGATAACAATAAGTCTGTTGTAAAATTTAGTTAAATTTGTTTATGTGTCTAATGTTGTGGTTTGGTAACCACCAAGCAAAATAAAAGCAAAAAGAAAAGTGCAGTTTCAAGTATTATTCTTTTACTATAAAAACAAATGTAAATGTAAACCAAAGTAAATAATTCACAGTAAAAAATGCAATCAGCTATGCAACTGCTAAGAATTCGATCGCGCTTCTTTTTGCGAACTTGTTTTTAGAAGCTGCCATTTCCACCTAAAATTGTTTGCTGGGTAAAATCTGACAATATTTTCCATTACAGTAGCTTAATACCCTTACGTAGTCAATATATTCGTTTCCTTATACTCACCTTTAATTACCAATCACTCTCGACTACAATCATACCACACATCCTGTTATTCCTGTAATTCATCATTCATTTGTGGGTTTTTTTTCTTTCTTTGCATTTGTGTTGTCGGAAAATTGATTCAAACTCGTAAAGCCCGAGTAATACAAGTAGCAACATTAACAGCAACCAACAGCTGGTAACAGTTATATCTCGAGTTGTGTTAAACATTATTGTACAAAGAGCGAATATTATTCTTGCATTCATTGATGAAGCACCGTAGAGTAGACATAGCAACAGTGATAGCAACCTTAATTAATTGGCAAAAGTTTTCCCATTTAACTCGTTGACTGCGGCTCCATCGATGCCTTAGTACCAACCTGCCTGCGTGAGTGCGTTACCATTATGATGTTATTACTTAATTGCCTGAATGCTAGTTAAGGTAACTTTCCGTCCTCATGATGATTAGCATCAATCCTATATTGCATTAAAGAACATGATTTTATTATGGTAATACTTTGTCGTCCTTCGTCCCGCTGAGTTGGTGGCAAATTTATCACTTGGTTAATTTGTAATTTGATAATCTCCCCTAATGGATGGAAAAACTAGGGGAAAACTTGAAAGGATATTGACTATATCCTATAAAGTCTTTGAGATCTTATTAATGAAATGGACTTTGTGAAAAGATGCAATTAAAAATAAGACGTCTTAGTTGAATTGAGATTTAATTTGAAATATAATAATTTGTTGAAATAAGAAGCAAAGTATTTAAACTGTTACAATGGAGAAATATTGGGTTGCCCAAAAAGTAATTGCGGATTTTTCATATAGTCGGCGTTGACAAATTTTTTCACAGCTTGTGACTTTGTAATTGCATTCTTTCTTCTGTCAGTCATCAGCTGTTACTTTTAGCTTGCTTTAGAAAAAAGTGTAAAAAAAAGTATATTTGATTAAAGTTCATTCTAAGTTTTATTAAAAATGCATTTACTTTCTTTTAAAAAATCCGCAATTACTTTTTGGACAACCCAATAGTAAGGAAATATGACTCAACCGTTTCGATGAAATGATCATTTAGTGTTCCAAACATACCGTCTATTTCGACAATTTTGTTGACAAAGGCCATTAGCTTCTTAGTTTGGTGAATATTGGGGCAGATATAATTCACGTTAATTCATTCATACATAATTATTTCATTCTAACCAGATTATTCTTACTGCCCCCAGCTTGGCATAAGTTATCTCACAGTATTGGCTTATTTATTGTTTAAGCCCACAACTTTGCAGGTGGTCTATCGGCTCCTACTGCCTTTGCAGGCTAGTCACATTTTTTTTAAACCGAGTTTGTCTACACCTTAAACACAGTCATTAAAAATTGGTCCCGTGTCATCTTCATGAGTCCCAGTACACTTTGTGGCCTTAAACAATTTGAGCGGCAATTCATCAGTTCCTACTGCCTAAAATTGCCTTCAGGGCAATAACAAGCAAGACGGACGAACAGCCTTGCAGTGTAAGAAGCAGATTAACGCCTGCTCTGAGGATGGCTCTCGTTTGGGTGCCGGGCCATAACGGAGTAAGGGGAATTGAAAGGGTAGACGATTTGGCAATGAATGCCAGAGAACTGTGGGTCACCGCAGTCCGAGTTAAGGGTGTGGGCGATGAATGCGCATGCAACCCTGTGGAACAGCGAAACAGTAGGAAGGCGAAAATCCTATGGGGGGATCCAGATCATGAGAAGACGAGGCTTTTAGTGAAAGGTATCATAACGGGACACATAGGACTACAAGCTCACTTATGTAAATTCGGTGCTTTAAGGGAAGGATGATGAGACGTAGGAGAATTTCCTTTGTCATTGCCCGGCTTTCGCGTCTAACTGATACCGGCACTAACAGATACCGGCACGAGCTTATGCATACAATAGAAGAATCATTCGATGCCAAAACGTGCACACTTGCGGTATGCATCGACATCGAGGGGGCTTTTAACAATATGCGGACGGACACACTGATCCAATCCGCCCTTGACTGTCGCAGATCTCCCAAATCGCTCAACGAGATGGCTGAATAGTTAAAAATTCATCTGTTCTGGGTGCCGGGCCACAGATATGTCAGGGAATTGTAAAGCGGAAGAGCTAAAGAGACTAGGAACTACCCTACACATTCTAGGGATACTGGAATCTGTGGGTATGCCTCTACCCGAAGAAAAACAGATGAAAGATGGTCAGAAAAAGGGGCTGTAAGCATTTCAAAACTATGTGGCCTAATCTAGACTGGAAGAGAGCTACCGCTTTGCTGTCACTGGCTAGAACAGACGTCTCAGTCATTGTGTCCGTCATGACAGGTCACTGTCTAATCGGAAAAATGCTGACAGACTGAAGGTTTCCAGTAACGATTTTTACAGAAGCTGTGAGGACATTGAAGAAGAGGAGACTATAGAACACCTTCTGTGTGTGTTTTCCGCACTAGCAGCCAGAAAGCTTTTGATTCTGAGAAACTGTCTAATTTAGCGTATGTGAACATTTGCAAGTTGTTGAGCTTTTTAAAACGACCTGGTTGGTTCAACGGTAGGACCTAGAAGGCTTCTTCCTTCTTCTATTCCTGTGGTATCACAATGGACAAAAACGTCTAAGATTGCAATTTAAACCTAACCCAACCTAATGATCTGAATCGGTCTATAAACTGATATAGTCCCTATACAAACCAAACATTCCTTGAACATTCCATTAAGGAACAGGGGCAAACTACTCACATATCAATGAGTGCTGTCCGATTCAAGTTCATAGCATAATGAGGGACCTCCTTTTATAGCCGGTCTGAATGTCGTGCCCCAGTCGTGCCTCTTTGTGGAGAAGTTTTCGCATGGCTGCACTTTTACTAGTTATACTCTCCGCCATAGGATGGGGGTATACCATTTTCGTCATTCAGTTTCTACACCTTGAAATATGCGTTTAAGACCCCATAAATATCTTGATCGTCATGACATCTGAAGTCGACCTAGCCATGTCCGTCCGTCCATCTGTCTGTCGAAAGCACCCTAACTTTCGAAGGAGTAAAACTAAATAAAGCTGTCATATAAACCGATGTTGGGTCTTGACTTCTTGAGCTTCTAGAAGATGCAATTCTTATCCGATTTAGCTGATATTTTGCTGGTGGTGTTTTGGTATCACTGCCAATAACTGTGCCGAAATTTTTTTTATCGTTAATATTAAAGTTTTTCATTTGAATTGTTAATAGTAAACCCAAGGGTTGTTTATTAAATCCCTCAGAATGCTTATTCAAAATATTTCGAAACCAGGGTTTCTGTAAATATCTCCCCCAAATATTTAACCACCAATTTATTTCAAATATTTCGAAACATTTTTTTTGTTCCGTTTGTTATCATTGCAGTTTACCAATAGTAAAATATAAAACTTCCAAGCTTTTCTTTCCTACCGTCAAATTTAGTTCTCTTCGAATCTGAGTACAATTAATTTTGGTATTCTTCTTTTTTTTTGGCTTTTCTCTACGTTTTATGTTCGCTACAACAATAATGTTTAATGCTACTGCGAATTATTGCTTGCCACCAAACAAAAAACCCTTCTCTACGCGATATGGGCTAAATGACAACCGTAAATTATGAAACAAACAAAAAAAAACCGCCACAAAAATATCCATCCACCAATAAAATCAATAAAAATATCCTGTCAATTTTGTAGCACACGTTATGGTTATCAATTGCCTTTCTTCTTCTCCTTCTTTTCCCTGCCTTATCAACAACACCAATACCAACATGACCAAAAACAACGCTTTCCACCACATAGACTGGTTATACTACTACAACGACGCAAGAAATATAAGTCACGCACCATTTTGGGCTATAAAACACTGGCCGAAGGATTCATACGCATGGATGCTGTTTTGCAGAAATCAATGGATATGACTGTCGAATTGACAGCTTCCGGCAAAAATGGTCGTCCTGGCACCACCGTAGCCTGTCTGCGTGCCGAACGTGTCTCGTCCATTCCCGTTGATCATGACAATAAAAATAATAATAGTGTCCTATTGGCAGGTATGTATTGCGAATGTAAAAACCCATATAAAGTTATAACTAGACATTACTAAACGATACTCGTATTTGCGTTGATTGTGATTTTTGAAAATTAAATATTATTGACAGATTTTTAAGAGAGCAACCATAGAGCAACTATTATTTTATGGTAGCTATCAATTTGTTTACCATGAGATTTTAATGATCAATTGGAAAGTAAGAAATTTTAGGGAAACTCACGTGCCAAAAACTTGGTTTCGTGATTGGTCTTTATGTTTTGGACAAGAAGAGGTCAACATTTGTTTTAATAATTTATCTGCTCAAGTATAAATTGCAAATGCACCATTAAATAACCCAAACGCACCACCCATCTCCGAGATCTGGCGTTTCTGAAAATTAGGGTAAGGGGGAGGGTCCGCCGCCCCCCTTAAGATATCAAACAAGTTCTTTGAATGACATTTGCAAATAGAAGTAGAGGCTCAAGAAGTCAAGATCCCAGATCGGTTTATATGGCAGCTATATCAGGTTATATTCCGATTTGCGCCATACTTAGCACAGTTATTGGAAGTCATAACAAAACACCTCATGCAAAATTGCGCGCTCTATTGGCTCAAGAATTCAAGATCCAAGATCCGTTTATATCACAGCTATACCAGATTATGAACCGATTTGAATCATACTTAGTACAGTTGTTGAAAGTGATATCAAAACACTCCGTGCAAAATTTCAGTCCAATCGGATGAGAATTGCACCCTCTAAAGGATCAAGAAGTCAAGACCCAAGATCGGTTAATATGGCAGCTATATCAAAACATGGACCGGTTTAAGCCATACTTAGCGCACTTGTTAGAAGTGTTACCAAAACACCATGTGCAAACTTTCAGTCAAATCGGACGAGAATTGGGCCCTCTAGAGGCTGAAGAAGTCAAGACCCATGATCGGTTTATATGGCAGCTTTATCAAAACATGGACCGATTTGGCCCATTTACTATCCCAACCGACCTCCACTAATAAGAAGTATTTGTGCAAAATTTGAAGCGCGTAGCTTTAATACTTCGAAAGTTAGCGTGCTTTCGACAGACAGACGGGCGTACGGACGGACAGACGCATGGACATGGCTCGATCGACTTAAAATGACATGACGATCAAGAATATATATACTTTATGAGGTCTGAGAAGCATTTTTTGAGGTGTTACAAACAGAATGACGAATTTAGTATATCCCCATCCTATGGTGGAGGGTATAAAAACATCAGTTATAGAAAATTACCACCTCCAAAATTTCAGGCAAATAGAGTAATAACTGCGCACTTAAGAAGCTCAAAAAGACAAACTGTGAGATCAGTTCGTATTTAAGCTATATCAGGTTATATACCGATTAAGACCATACTTGGAACAGTTTTTGGAAATCATACCAATACATACATATGCAAAATTTCAACCATTTTGGATAAGTATTGCGCCCTCTAGAATCTCAAGAAGTCTGATCGGGAGATTGGTTATATGGTGGCTATATCAGGATATGGACTGATTTAGACAATACTTGACACAGTTGTTGGAAGTCAAAACAAAACACTTCGTGCAAAATTTCAGCCAAATCGGATAAGAATTTCGCACTCTAGAAGCTCTAGAAGTCAAGACCCTCGAGTAATTCGGATAAGAATTGCGCCCTCTAGAAGCTCAAGAAGTCAAGACCAAATAACGGTTTATATGGCAGCTATATCACTTTATAGACCGATTTAAACCATACTTAGCACAGTTGTTTAAAGTCATAACGAAACACGTCATACAAAATTTCAGACAAATCGGATAGGAATTGCACCCTCTAGAGGCTCATGAAGTATAATCGGGAGATCGGTTTATATGGCGGCTACATCAGGTTAGGGACTAATTTAGACTGTACTTGACACTGTTCTTGGGAGTCATACCAGAACACTTCGTGCAAAATTTCAGCCAAATCGGATAAGAATTTCGCACTCTAGAAGCTCTAGAAGTCAAGACCCAAGGTCAGTTTATATGGCAGCTATATCAGATTATGAACGGATTTAAACCATACCTGGGACAGTTGTCGGAAGTGATACCAAAACACCACCCGCAAATTTTCAGCCAAATCGAACGAGAATTGCTTCCCTTAGAAACTCAAGAAGTCAAGACCCAAGATCAGTTTATATGACAGCTATATCAAAACATGGACCGATTTGGCCTTTTTACAATCCCAACCGATCTACTCTAATAATTTTGTAGCGCCTAGCTTTACTACTTCGAGAGTTAGCATGCTTTCGACAGACGGACGGACGGACATGGCTTGATCGACTTTTGGGTCTTATGGGGTCT
This sequence comes from Stomoxys calcitrans, assembly GCF_963082655.1. Taxonomy (NCBI): domain Eukaryota; kingdom Metazoa; phylum Arthropoda; class Insecta; order Diptera; family Muscidae; genus Stomoxys; species Stomoxys calcitrans. Next base: position 82,139,464 of record NC_081553.1, on the reverse strand, counting down.
TAGACGCATATTTCGAGGTATTACAAATGAAATGACGAAATTAGTATATCCCCCATCCTATGGTGGAGGGTATAAAAATGTAGTACCCTATTTTCACCACGGGATCATTATGCACCATCTGTGAAAATTTCAAGAAAATCGGTTCAGCCGTTTTGAGTCTATAAGGAACACACAGACAAACAAACACAAATTGATTTTTATATGTAAGATTGCTATAAATTTAATATTTAAAGGAAATTTTGTTGAAATTTTTTTTTGTTGAATTTTGTTTTTTTTTGGGAATTTCGTTGAAATTTCTTTTGATTTAGAAGTTTTGCTAAAATATAATTTTTGTAAACAATTTTCGCAAATCTTTTTCGAATATTTCAAACTGAAGTAACTTCTTGTGTATTTTTTTATGCTTAGACCCTAGTGTGAGTATGGGCGAAAACTTTACACTCAAATTAAGTCGTATTTTCTTTTATAGTTCATGAGAATTACTTTCAGAGATTTTCTATTGCTCATTTTAAAATTTACCACTCAACCTTCTCCATCGCCATCCATGAAAACGAAACCCATTATGCCTTTGAGATTTTCTCTCGCCCTTTCCTTTTGAGGTTATTTCAGAACGTATGCCATTATGAGAGGCATTTGCAAAATGTCCCACGTCATCAAAATTCTACCTCAGCAAATATTTGCATTAAGGCGCGTAAAACCCAAATTAAACCACAACAGGGCAAAACTTACATAAAATATTCTCCCAAGAACTCAGAACATCGTAAACCGCAAAAGTTTAGAAATTCTTTGAGGTTGTTTTGGGCCGGAGTAGGCGCTCGAGACAAGAAAAACGAGGAAAAGAAGCAGTTCCCAAGTAACCTCACCAATGCCTTGGCATTACATGTTCTTGCATAAACAGAACAGATAAAGACACACACACACACAAAAACGTTAGGGAGGGGATGGAAGTTAGGAAGCTTAGACAGAAAAAGTGTTAACCTGCGCGAATAGCGACGTTGAATGCCTCTCGGTGCCCTGCACCAAAATGCAAAGTGTTAAGACAAACGGATGTGGTTGCCTAGAGGAAAAACAAACGCTTTATCCAAGAAACCACAAACGCTAAAGCAGGAAACGCTCAAGAAGTATGCTACCCATCAAGCCTGTAAGGTAACCCCTGGCGTTTGAGGTTTGACTCTTAATGGGGAATAAGGTGAAAATGCAAATTTTCGCCGCAAAAATAATCACAATGGAAAAAACAAAAGCAAAAAAGGGGTTTGTTTTGTTCTCGTGACATTTTAATCAAAACTTAAATCGCAAATTTGATATTCAAAGTTAAAGGGGGGGAGGAAATGGCAGCACCCAAATGTCTTAAATATAAAACTCTAAATGGAAGCGGATGTGTTGGCTACAAGAAAAGAGATATTATCGACTACATGATTTAATTCAATTTCCAAGACGAATTTTTTTAATTTGGGAGTAAGAAAGAAAGAAGGCATTTTTTTTTTCAATTGTAAGCTAAAGTAAATTTAGCAAGATTAAAAAAATTAAAAAAGAAATTTTAAGTAATTTTCTATGAGAAACAAATTTCGAAGAGATTTTCAATGAAAATCAAATTTAAAAAACCAAAATTTTACATTTACCTTCGGTTAACCCAAAGTCTTTCGGGTCGACGCAGTCCGAGTTAAGGGAGTGGGCGACGAATGCGCATGCAACTCTGTGTGAGCACACTGTTTCAAATTTCATCCAAATCGGATGAAAAATTATCCTTTTTGTGGTCTCAATACTCTATATCGGAAATCGGTATACATGGGAGCTATATCCCAATATGGTCCGATCTGGACGATGTTCGACACAAAGGTGTAGAGGTCTATCAAAACGCACTATTTCAAATTTCATCAAAATCGGATGAAAAATGGTCCTTTTATAGGCCCAATACTCTATATCGGGTGATCGGTCTATATGGCAGCTTATCCAAATATGGTATGATCTGGACCATATTCAACAAAAGAATTTAAAGGGTACCGAAACTCGCCGAGCCAAAATTCATCGAAATAGGATGAAAAATGCTCCTTTTAATGGCTCATTACACTATATCGGGATATTGGTCTATATGGCAGCTATATCCAAATATGGTCCGATCTGGACAACATTTGACAGTAATGGGTACGGGTCTACCAGAACACATTGTGGCAAATTTCATCGAATTCGTGTAATAAATGGGTCTTTTAGGGCCTCAATACCCTATATCGGGAGATCGAGCGGTCGCTCTATAGAGCACCCATGTTCAAATTTAGCCCGATCTGAACCACACTTCACAGAAATAGGTGGGGGTCTACCAGAACAAACTGTGCCAAATTTCATCGAGATCGGATGAAAAACCAATTTATTGCCTTAAGACTTTAAGTCTGGAGATCGTCCTATATAGCGGCTATATATTACGAAAATCCGATTTTATGAGATCAAAAGATTAGGTTTATATACAAAGAATACGAAATCATCAAAAATTGTTTGGAAAATATTTTTATACCCAAAATATCTGCAAAATTATACAAACCCAGCTTTGGGGTATAAATAGGTAAATACCCGGATATTTACTCATCGTATTAAAAATTGGGTCTAAGTACCCAGGTAGTCCCCCTAACCCCAAAACTCCTCCAAGCAGACAAATTGAACGTTCTTATCAATAAGGGGCTCAAATTAAAGGTATTAGGGAGTAGATTACCAATCTGGCATACAAAATGTGGTCGAAGTATAGGGAGTCATCCATCCCCCAAAAACGATCCAAATGGGCTTATTAGCCAATCACGAGTATATGGGACTCGATTTATTTTTTGTTCCGTATAGACTTAAAAACATCAGAACCGATTTCCTCGAAATTTTTACAGATTGTAACGGTTGGTCATAAAGGAAACATAGGCTATATAATTTTTTCGATATCGGAAGGGTACGCACCCTCCCCCTAACGCCAAAAAATACCACGCAAAATCAAAAAGTGGACCGATCGGAATAATATGGGTATCAGATGAATGGTATTGGAGAAAAGAATACGAATATGCTATTAAAATTTGAGTCTCAACCCCAAAACTCTCCCAAGCAGACATATTGGACGTTCATGTCTATATGGGATATACGAATATAGGAAAAAATGGGAGCCACCCCCAAAAACCGCCAAATGGGCTTATTAGCCGATTATGGCTATATGGGACTCAAATGAAAGCAATTTGGGAGTAGATTAGGAAAATTACATTAAAATTTTTGTTAAGGGTTTTTAGGTGGCGCTAAAGCTCCTTAAACCACCTCAAATAGGTTATTTGACACATCAAATGGAAGGTATTTGAGGGTAGAAAAGAAATCCAGTTTTAGAGCCAAGTGTTTGTCACCACCTAAACTGAACTTTTTCCCGAACATTTAACATTTTCTAATTTTAGGGCAAGGTGGTAGAGTGCCAGCGCCAACCCTAGCCCCAAAGCGCCCTCGAAACCACACATGTTTATCGACAATGACAATTTTGGGCTTAAATGGTAATGGTATTTATGAGTAGAGGAGGAATTCGAAATTCATATACCTGAGGTAACATCCCACTCCCAAACATCACTCCCCGTCAAATGGATATATAAACCAATCACGACAATAAAGGACTCAGACAGGACTTATTTACCGACTATGGCAATATGAAGCTCATATAAAAAGCATTTGAAAGTATAGCACGAAACTTATATTAACTTTAAGGCCAAAGTGTCTCGGTGGCCACCTCGCTTCCAAAATACACCCCAAACCAGACACCTTTACCCACTACAATATACAAGTCCAAAGAAAGGTATAATGAAGTAGAGCAATAATTTGCTCTCTACAGGGGCAAACTTCAATGAGTGCTGTCCAATTCAAGTTTTAGCTGAATAGTAAAGGACCTGCTTTTTATAATCGAGTCCCAAAGGCGTTCCGCAGTGCGAAATCGCGATCACAGTGGCCTATCCAATAATTTTAGCTCAATTTTGTTCAATTTAGACTAATTTTTGTTTTTTTTTTTAATCCAAATCTGGTGTGCAAAATGCATTGAGCAGGCTACAGTAATTACGATTTCGGCCTTACCAAGGGTCTCATCAGACTGTTTTATAACCTTTCGTTGTTTTAGTGTCAAAACGGTCTGATGAGTTCCTTGGTAAGGCCAAAACTACGTACACAGTGACCTACCCAAGCTTTTAGCTCAATTTTGTTCAATTTAGACTAATTTTTGTTTTTTTTTTTTAACAAAATATGGGGTGCAAGATACATTGGGCAGGCTACAATGTTTGCGATTTCGGCCTTACCAAGGGTCTCATCAGACTGTTTTGTAATCTTTTAGTTGTTTTAGTCTCAAAACGGTATGATGAGTTCCTTGATAAGGCGAAATCACGATCACAGTGGCCTATCCAATGCTTTTAGCTCAATTTTGTTCAATTTAGACAAATTTTTGTTTTTTTAAACAAAATGTGGGGTGCAAAATGCATTAGGCAGGCTACAATGATTGCGATTTCGGCCTTACCAAGGGTCTCATCAGACTGTTTTGAAATCTTTTAGTTGTTTTAGTGTCAAAATGGTCTGATGAGTTCCTTGGTAGGGCCGAAATCACGATCACAGTGGTCTACCCAAGCTTTTAGCTCAATTTTGTTTAATTTAGTCTAATTTTTTTTTCTTTTTTTTAACAAAATGTGGTGTGCAAAATACATTGTGCAGGCTACAATGATTGCGATTTCGGCCTTACCAAGAGTCTCATCAGACTGTTTTGTAATCTATTAGTTGTTTTAGTTTCAAAACGGACTGATGAGTTTCTTGGTAAGGCCAAAATCACGATCAAAGTGGCCTACCCAATGATTTTAGCTCATCACATTTTCCATAACCGTTTTAGAAACAAAAACACTGGTCGCAATGCCAATAGCAGAAAGAAAATCAAATTTTGACTAAATTTTTGATTAAAATCAAATTTCGACTAAAATAAAATTTTTCTGATTTGCATAAACACCTGTGAATTGAAATTTCCATTAAACTTCTTTTTTAAAATGCTGTTTGAATTTAAGATGTTGCCTCCAATTCGTTTTTTGTGAAATTTTTCTGTTGTCACCCCTTGAGCTTGTTTTAGGTAAAAAACTGCGTTTTTGATAAATTAAATTGTCAAATTCAATTTTCTTCAACGCATTTTCCTTCTCAAGAGTCACTTAATTTATTCCCCTTTTTTTCCACTTGACTAAAATGATTATTAGACGAGTTTGACGTCAAAAGAGGAAAAATGACGAAAAAAAGACACACACACACAAAAAATGGAAATGAAAAACAAAAGCAATAAATAAAATACAAATCATGCAGAAAAGTGGGAAACAATGAAATATTTTTTGTGGTAAATAAATGGCGGTAGTGGTGGAGGGGCAATATAACGAAACCCATAAATTTCGAATGAAGGTGCTTCTCCAAAACATGTGCCGGAACACTTACGCACAGAGCCAAAAGCAGCTTTTGCTGTTCCACAACAAAGTCAATCATTTGGAAAATGAAATAAATCAAAATGTGTTTTAAGTTATTTGATTTTCTCTTTTTTAGTTTTTCCAAAACTAAAAAAAAAAATCTCTAAACTGCTTTTGAAGGCCCCTAAATGTTGCCCATGGCTACCAAAGATGGCAGAGAAGGAGTATGGAAGGCAAAAAATGCCTGACTCTTTGGTTAGACAAGAGTAAAAACAGATGTTTTCATTCACATGCCTCATTTTAGGTGTTGGCTGTCTGTCAGGCATGCTGGCAGGCTGGCTGGATGACTGGGGGCTGTCTGAAAGACTGTTTGGCTGGATGCATGAATGGAGTACAGACTGGCCAACTAGCGACATGCTGCTACATGGATTGGATATACCATTTGTACACAGCAAAAGCCTTTTATAAGAACTTTCTTTTTGTTGGCCCCTGCCACCGTTGCTGTATCTTTAGAATTCTTCACACTTTCTTTGGGATGTTTGGTTTTGGCCTCTCTTTTCGTGATCTTACACAGATTTATGTGAACTTTCTAAATATAATGTCGATTTAATGGAATTTTTATCGTTTTTGAAATGTTTCTTCTCGTTTTAACACACACACACACACATAATGAGAATGCTTCACCAAAAATTCTTTGGTTTTTATATGAATTTTGGATTTTACTTTCATTTTTAGGGGTATCCGTTCAACATACGATTCAAGACATTTATTATATACACAAATTATGTGTATCGTAAATGTTTTAGGGGAAATAGATGATGGTGCTTTTTGAGATCGTTAATTCTATCGCGCCAAGTATCGATGAGAAAATTTGAAAATATTTAGTTTGGCAATTAAACTTTTAATATCCATTTAACCTTGAAAACATTTGGTAGTTTGTAGGGAAAAAATTTTGACACGGTGGAAAATATGAAAATTTTCCAATTTTTTTTGATTTTTAATTTTCTAGAACACGAATCTAAGCAAAATATAAAGTACTAGCCGAACCGGGCCCGCTCCGCTGTGCCTTCTTCAACTCTCTAATGCCATGGGGACACTTCGCCCTGAATGCGGATATCGAATTCGTGCCATTGTAGCCTATGACGCTGAACGCGTTCGAATCCTGGCGAGAACATGGGCCAACCCCCGCTTTGGTTGACGACATTTGCGAGGTACAATGCCATGCATGGTCATTTAAAAAATGTTCCCCAAAGAGGTGTCGCACTGCGGGCCGCCGTTCGCCGCTATAAAAAAGGTCCCTTATCATTGAGTTTAAGCTTGAATCGGAAAGCACTCATTGATGTGTGAGAAGTTTACCACATTGGCTCCTGGTGTTTTTTAAAATTAGGATAATGAGAAGTGCTTTTTAGCGGAGGGATGGCACCTCAGAAATTTCGACTCAAATATGGATATCAAATTCGTGCTGCACTTCCAAATCCCTTTAATTTGAGCCCCATATTGCCATGGCCGGTAAATATGAACCGTTTGGGGGTGTTTTGGGCCTGGGGCGGCCACCGCCACTTTGCACCGAAAATTGGATATCAAATTCGTTCTTTATTCCCAACGGAAATGAAGTTCTGTTTAGGGGGTGCTTTTGGGCGTACCCCAAAACACTTGGCTCCAAAATTGGATATCAAATTCGTTTTCTACTCTCAAATACTTTTTAGTGGAGTCCCATATTGTCATAATGGGCCAAAAACCCCTTTTGACGTATCTTTAGGAGAAAAAGCGCCACCTAGACATGAAGGCAAATTTTAATGTCATATTCCTAATCTACTCCAAATACCTTTCATTTGAGTCCCATATAGCCATGGTCGCCTAATATGCCCATTTGGGGGTATTTGGGGGTGGGCGACCTTCTATTACTTGGACCTAATGTTTTATGCCATATTTGTAATCTGTCATATTTGTAATCTATATTGACATGAACTTCGAATATATCTGTTTAGAGGAGTTTAAGGGTTGGGGGAGGGGACCCGCTGGTTACTTTGACCCAAGTTTTAATACCATATTCGTTTTCTGGTCTCCAATACCTTTCATTTGATACCCTTGTTGTGCCCATCGGATCACTTTTGGATATGGATGGCGTTTTTATGGTAAGGGGGAGGGTGCGCCTCCACCCGATATCTAAAAATTATATAGCCTATGTTTCCTTCCAGAAAAACGTACACAATCTATAAAAATTTTAAGGAAATTTAAGATTCAGCCAGGTATCATATACTCATAATGGGTCTTATGGCGTTGTTGAGGGGTGGCGTGACCCCCTATACTTCGATCTGATTTTGAATGCCAGATTCGAAATCTACTCCATAATACCTTTCATTTGAGCCCCATATTGAAATGGACGTCCAATATGTCTGTTTGGGGAAGTTTTGGGGTTGGGGCGGCCCGATGGGTACTTTGACTCTAATTTTAATACCATATTCGTATTCTACTCTCCAATACCTTTCATTTGACACCTACATTGTCATGATGGACCCACTTTTGATTTTGGGTTGTGTTTTCGGCATAACCTCCCCCTAATGCCAAAAACTTCCCCAAACAGACATATTGGTCCGTTCCCCGTCAGATATCGATAAGTTATATGGCCTATGTTTCCTTTCAAACCAACCTACGCAATATACGAAAATTTCGAGAAAATCGGTTCAGCCGTTTTTCAGTCAATACGGAACAAACAAACCAAGTCCCATATATCCGTGATTGGTTAATGTGCCCATTTTGGACGATTTTGTGGGGGTGGGGTGAGCCCCTATACTTTGACATGAATTTGTATGCCAGATTTGTTATCTACTCCCGCATACTTTTCATTTGATACCCATATTGTCCTTATTGGTCCATTTTAGATTTTGGGTGGTGTTTTTGGGGTAGCGGTGAAGGGTCCGCCCCCTTCCGTTATCAACAATTTATAAAGCCTTTTCCTACTTCGTGACCATATTCGTAATCTACTCCCGAATACCTTTCATTTGAGACCCATATTATCATGACCGTCAAATAAACCTATTTTAAGGGGTTTTGGGGCTGGGGCGGCCCCCCAAGTACTTGGATCCGACTTTTATTACGAAATTCGTACTCTACTCCCGAAAGACTTTCATTTGAATCCCATATTGTCCCGATTGGTTCACTTTTATTTTTGGGGTAAGGGGAGGGTCCGCCCCCTCCCGATATCAAGAAATTATATAGCCTATGTTTCCTTCCAGATAAACCTACACAATCTGTGAAAATTTCAAGGTAATTGGGTGAAAAAGATCATTTCGAGCTTTTAAAACAGCTGATTGAGGCAGCTACAGGCAACCCTTCTTTGCGAAATCGTTTAAGCGCTGATGCAAATATTTAAAATTTTGGCAACATTTCAACTCAAATTGCAAGGCTCAAAAATACACTTGAATATGATTTGGAACTACTGTTCAGTAGTCATTTCTCTGATCTTTGTTATCAGTTTGCCACCCATATTCAACCCGGTGATGAGTAAGGCTACAGCATACAGTCATTTGTTGTGACCCATAACAGTGTTAAACTCATCGTCATTCCGCTTGACGTTGAACAAAACAATAAAACCAGTTTCATGACACATATTTTTTTGCCGGCTTTGTGACGCATTTGTAGCGGGGTCTGACTTAGTGACGCGTTTTTGTCTGGTTTGGTTTATGGCACATATTTGTGAAATCTTTCAAAACCTTCTTAACTCAAAGCATTGTTCCTGAAGAGTGCTTAAAATTAAGAATGAAACCAACCAACAATTTATTAGCAGCTCTATAAAAATATACTGTCTGTCTAATTAAAATTTAATTGTTTAGCTGTTAACATATGCATCACCTGAATGAAATTAAAGCTATGAAGTAACGTGCGCTTGGGAAAAATGTCTCTGCAATGATGAATTGGATGTCATGAGGCTTAAATTGAATATCCGAATAATGGCAATAAAAGTTTTGCTTACGTTCGTTCGTTATTCATCCAAAATATTAATGAAATTTCACACATTCTGCGCTAAATTTATTCAATCAGTGCTGCCCAATTCAAGTTTAAGCTCAATACTAAGGCGCCTCCTTTTTATAGCCGAGTCCGAACGGCGTGCCTTAGTGCGACACCTCTTTGTGAAGAAGTTTTTACATGGCTGCCATACCAAATTAGGAGGGGATAACCACCGCTGACAATTATCATGATGTTCTCGCCAGGATTCGAACCCAGGCGTTCAGCGTTATCAGTTTCTATTATAAATAGAATAACAAAAAACCTTTTTTTTTTCAAAAGTGTACTTGTTGTCAAAACATTTGATGCGCTTCGTGGATTGCAATTTCCATGTTGCCAATTCTGTTAGAAACCTCAAAAGACCCATCTTTAAGTATATTTCCTCTCAAACGCAACAGGAGATTCAATCGCATTTTTTATCAAGGATAACACAGTGTCCGTAGGCGCCACATAACCAATAAGAAAGCTCTCTTAACCTCACAGCAGTGGTCGCTGCAATTTGGGTAGCCACAATGTCAAGAGGCATACAATGTAGCTTTAAATTCAGTGCATCAGATGTTGTCGTCCTGATGCACAAACAAGCCATCCTTTGTATCCGGCTGAGTATTAGAAAGTAGGTGGACTTTTGAAGTGCCGTCCACCAGACCACAACACCATATAGCATTAGAGGTCTGACAACTGCAGTATATACACAGAGCATGACGCGCTATCTAAACCCCCCAACTTTTGCCAATGGCTCTCTTGCAGGGTTACAGGACAAGAGTTGCCTAGCCGACTAGATCGTGAAGGGCTGTTTCAGTGAACATGCCTTAACTATATGCATGGTGCTGCCGAGACGGGCGATATCCAGGGATCCTTGCCCTAAGATATGTTTCTATCAACCTTTCAAGAGTCTTCAGCGTAAAGATGACAGACTAATAGGACGAAAATCTTCCTAATCCAAGGAGCTGGTCTGTCGGACATAGCTTGAAATTCAACCGGTGATACATCATCGGGGCCTGGCGACTTAAATGAGTTGAAACTTTTTATCGCCACGTCGTCCGTTGTAGAGTTTCCCGGGAAATGTGTATCAACGAGAAATTCTAGTGTTTCCTCCTTATACACGGTCCATACATTCTCTGACTTCTGAATATATCCCACCGTAATAGGTCTCGAGAATAGGATCGTTCTTAGCGTAGAGGACTCTCATGTATCTTCCACGAAGGTGCAGAATTCCGCCCAGGATTTGTTGTTAGCCTTTCTAATCTCGCCCTTGTATTTTCTTAGCTCAGCCTTATAGACGTCCCAATCGTGTGGTGCCCTTGTGGCCTTCGCCCTGCTGAATAGTTTTTTGCAGCTCTTCGTTAGACAAATCAGTTCCAGCGTCCACCACTGCGATCGCTGTTTGACTTGGCTCTAAGGCATGCTGACACAAGCGAGTCAAGGTCTAGGTTAGGTTGAAAAAAGGGTGCGGATATTAATCCGCCCCATGCCACTATGGACATACACCTAAGCCACTTAACAGCTTGTTGTGAACTCTAAATACCCTATGTCCTCCGCATTTTCCGCTACAGAATCTGTGGTGTCTGGCCGAGGGACCACTTCTGCAGTATTTCCTGTGGTCAAAGGTACCATCTAATTCATCCTGCCTGATCCTGGGCTTATTAATTTTTTTCAGCATCGCCTCGAAACCCGCCTGCGGTGTGGATCTCATCGTTCCCCAGACTCCGATTCAGGCCAGCCTTGAACTATGTCCTCTATTCCACAGTCTTATAACAAACAAGCTCTCCATATGTCAGTATATCAACTTCGGGCTAACTTCCCACTTCCTACGAAACATGCTTCTGCAGGAGTAAAAGAAGGCGCACATCGCATTTTGTCTTCTTTAAAATCGAGAACTAGGCCTTTGACAACTGCAGAGTGGTCCAGCCCAAAGACGGGAATCGGGAATCCCATATCTAAAATCTTTGAACACCAGCTCCAAATGGAATTGAAATTTGATGGATTTGATGGAATATTTCCTTAAATAAGTTTTTGTTAAAAAAAAGATCTTGAAGTTTCCACCAAAAAAATTGGAATTGCATCAAAATTTGGTTTTTAAAGAAAACAAGCTGAACCGGGATCGCTTTGCTGCGCCTTCTTTCACTTTCCTAAGCATTTTTTGAGCCCTTGTTGTTGTTGTTGCAACATTTTCATGTGGAGATCCTCGTCAAGTTCCTGTAGGTGAGCAAACTCGTTCCTGTCCAAAGAACCGATCTCCGCAGGAACTGTTTGGCCATCAGTTATTTAAAGGCGCCAATAACCCGCATTGTCATATCGAGCATCATAGGCACTCAGTATTTGTGCCGGTGCCGCCCCGCCTCTCACTGAGACTCTCCGCTCGATGCCGCTGATTGTCCGCGACTGTCGTTGCAGCTTGTCCGTTTGGAGCATTCCCCGGTAGCTCGCAGCTAAGCTTCACGTGACAGCAATGAACACCACGCAGATCGGACCTCAATGTTCCAGCATGTGTGGTGCTTTCCCGTGCCTGGGATAGCCCTTCACTGGCACGGTCGGTAAATAAGTCTTGTTGGGGGTGATATTGCCTTTGAGACCTATATTGCCATAGTCGGTATTTTAGGTAAGGACGGGCACCCAGACACTTGGTCCCAAAAGTGGAATCTAATTCCGTGTTCAACTCCCAAGGACCTTTAATTGCCATTCTCGTTAAATACATCAGATTTGGTGGGGTGATTTGGGGTGGAGCGGCCCCCCAAGCACTTGACGCCACATTTGGATATCATATTCGTTTTCCACTCTCGAAAACTTTTCATTTGAGTCCCATATTGATATGATTGGTCTTTATATCCATTTGGCGGGGTTTCAGAGTGAGTCGGCCCTCTAGGGATCCCACCCAAATTAGAAAACCAAACCAACAAACAAACAAGCACAAATTGATTTGTATATATAAGATTTTGTCAAAATTTGGTATACATCTGATTTACATGAACAAATATGCACATGCACTTGGGTCGGGCTGCTGCCCAAGCGCTTAGTGCCTAATTTCAATGTCAGATTCGTACTCTATTTCCTATGAATTTTTATCACAACATTGTCTCGCTTGGTCCTGAATTTGGATGCCACTTCCGAATGCCTTTTAATTTATTCTCATATTGGGTAGTGAGGTTTATGGGAAAAGGTGGTTTTTGGGTATAGTGGTGGCCTTTCAGGGACTTTGTGAGAGAGACTCTATGATTTAACTTGTAGAACCTTTAGAATAAACAAGTTTTACCCATGTTAATTCATAAGTAAAAGTATTTTGACTTGTTTTCAGATAAATTTGTTTAAAATTTAATATTTTATGAATTTTGTTAAAGTCATGAAAATTTCTCGGGGTTTTGCATCATTTTTGTTTATAATTTGTTTTTAACGAAAAATTCAAGGAAATGTTTTTTTTTCATAAATTTATTTTTACTTTTCTCCCTCACTCCCAACCTTTTAATAAGCTCTAATTGATGTCATTATTATATTCCGCTGCGTATCGAAAAATAGAATTTTACTCTCATCGCATTACTGCGTAGTACGGAAATACATTTTCCCACAGTTTTTCCCCCACTGCCCACTCTGCCCTGCTAATGAACTGTAGTAGACAGGCAGCACCCAACGAAAACAAGAAAAAACGGAAATAAACTTTTTCAAGTACAAATTTCCAATGAAATTTTTAATGAATTCCATTATTTTTAATTTCACCAACAAGTACATGCTTTAATCCGTCACTAGCGTTGCTGCGAGCAGGCAAGAAATAATGTGACATCTTTACTCATAATACCACCCACCCACGACCACCAATCACTCAACAATTTACTCGCCACTGCCTTGGCAACTAATGTCCCAAAGCAACCTCAGCCCTATAGCAACTCGGCCAAGGATTCTTTTCATCATCATTGGGGTAACAACAAGTATTTCAAGGCGATAAAAACATAAAGCGAACAAAAAAAAAACACTTAAAAATACTTACCATCTTTTTTGGGTTCACACCGCCGTATTCTTTTTTTGTTCTGCTGTCAAAGAGCAAGTAGTAACATGAGATCAAACGGTGGAGCAAAGTCGACTATGTTCTGATCTAAAACACTACAAAGGTGAATTCATTCGGTGGCCAGTATGGCCCTTTGTGACACCCTAGCGAGAAGTTGATATAAAAGGCCAAAAACAGACGACATAGTCATATAAAGAAATGTAAGAAAAGACTGGGAAGTCAGCGTGTTTCCGATATGTAAGAATTTCATTGCGTTCCTCGTCAAAACCATCCCAGACACAGCAGATATACTGCTTGCCTAATATGGAAAATCTAGGCCCTTAAGACCCTGGGACTAACAAAGCAAGTGCCCAAAAGTCTTCTCTCATCCTCGTCAAGACATCTTTTGCAATTATCATTTTACGAGATTCCCATGTGCGTCGCGTCAGTCCAACACCTTTCTCAGTCTCCCCTAAGCATCCAAACTTTCCAAAATAGAACTGTAGCCGTAGACATCTTTCTTCAGCATTTCGACTCCTCATTATTCTCAAGCACATCACACGTATCTCAATGCTCTCTTTCAGGAAAGCAAATTAAGAAGATCCTATCCTGAATCGGTATCGGTGCCAGGTAGTCTGAGACCTTCCTAAATCTAATCTCCGCGTCCATAATACCCAGAATAGAACCGTGGTCGCACTTGTCTTCCTTTCGCTTGGCGAGCTTCCTCAGCTTAAGCGTAACCTTGGCGACACAATTCCGAATAAAGACCTCAATTTTGGCATCGCCACCAAGTCCCACTCGTATTTTCACCTTCAAAATACCAAGTTCCGGATAATCGATGAGAACACCTATCTTTGAGACTTTCTTCTTGACCACACTTTCTCCGAAATCCGGGTTTTTAACCTGGCCGCTTAGTATAAATTCGTCGATCGAGAGACAGCAATTATCGACCTTATCTCAAATTTGTTAAAACCCCCCTCGGTATCCAAGTAGAAATCTTTAGCTCTCGCACCACTTCGTGAAGTTCTGCAGTGTCACTCCCTCCCTCAGCTTCAGGCCTATCAGTCTTTCCAGTGATTTAAGTAAAAATGAGGACACACGAATGGGCTTTTAATCCTTTGGCTTGTTTATTCGTCTCGCCTGGGGAATGAAGTACCACCGAATCCTTTCTCTATGTGCTCGGCTCAGTTATGGCGGAGAAACTCCAAGGGATCCCTGCAGTGTGTCACGATGATTACGTCCGGTCCGACAGAGGTTAGCATGACCGCCTATGACGCTGAATGCCTGAGTACGAATCCTGGCATAGCATATAATTCGTCGATCGAGAGGTGGCAATTATCCACGTTATCTCAACTTTGTTAAAACCCCCCTCGGTATCCAAGTAGAAGTGAAAACAGGAACAGACGAATGGGCCTATACTTCTTTGGCTTGTTTAGTCGTTTCGCTTTGCGAATAAAATACCACCGAGTCCCTTCTCTATGTCCTCGGGCCAAGCTTGACTTGAAAATTCGACTCAATTATGGCAAAGAAACTCCAAGGGATTCCTGCAGTAGTGTCACGGTGATTCCTTCCGGTCCGGCAGATTGAAATGACTGGAAAGTACACCGTAGACCAGAGGTTAGCATGACAGCCTATGACGCTGAACGCCTGAGTTCAAATCATAGCAAGAATATCAGAAAAATTCCAGCGGTGGTTATCCCCTTCTATTGCTGGCGAAATTTGTGAGACACTGTACCATTTGGTATGGCTGCCATGTAAAAACTTCTCCACAAAGAGATCTTACGCCATTCGGACTCGGCTACAAAAAGAAGGCCCCTTATCAATGAGTTTAAACTTTAATCGGACAGCACTCATTGATATGTGAGAAGTTAAACCCTGTTCCCTAATGGAATGTTCATGGGAAAATTTGCATTTGTAAGTACATACGAATAGCCCACACTATCTTCTACTCGTTGACAATGTCACCAAGGAGGTCTTCCACAGAGACCGCTCCCGTGGGTGTGTCTTGACTGCCGATCTAATCCTGGGTGCCTGGAATGTACGTCTCCTGGTTACTCTCGGTGTTATGTTCTCTCTCCTCAGGGAGTTTGGAGTGCTGTGATTCTCAGAGAGCACTTTGCTCAACCTGCATATATGGCTCACTTGTGCCCTCCAATTCTCCACAGAATTTCGCCCAAGAACTCCTCCTCGTTATCTTTCTTTAAACTACCCAGGGCTTCGTGATACACCTACCAGCCCTCTTCCTGTTCTATATCTTCGTCTAACTAAAAACCCTTCTATTTTCTTCCCTAAGTACCCTCAGTTCAGAAGCTAAAGCTTATGACAAAAAAGGTATGAAACCAGGCTGGCTGGAAAGATATTCTTAGAGGTGAGAGTATAGTCAGCTTTTACAGAAATCTAAAATGACAAGAGAGCTTAGTTCGGAAGGGCATTCAGGCATGGAAAGAGGTATGCATTCATTATTCCGTCTTTAACTCACAATTACGGGGCAATGGCGCAAAAGGTGCTCGACCGTCTCCAATTCCTCCTCGTCATTGTACACCTGCAAAAGTGTCCAGCGTTATGTCAAAGACCCTGCCTCCAGCGTAACGTTTAAGACCTAACGTTGCCCCAGAATAACCGACGTTCTGTTCCGCGAAATATTTGGACACAAGGTCTTTGTCCCCCTTCAACACACAGCTACATACCACGCCCTATTCACGCGGTTATCGTAGATAGCGCCCAGCGAACCAAGAAGCTGTCACAAGCTGATCACAAGTCGCCACTTTCTCATAGACAACGTCTCCAGTGTCTTCTAGACCGCGATGACTTCCACCGCTATAGACTTCTCTGATTGCAAGCAATTCAATGTGCACTTCCATCTGTATATACAGATGGTGCCGGGAAGGACGGGTTACCCTCCGCCCAGAGATCCTTTTTCGGGAAAACATCGTTCAGACACTCCGTAACAAGACCAGCTGCTGACTTCATATCCCTGGTTCTCGATAAAGCTCCTCGGGGAGCCCCGGCTTCTACTTATGCTACCTGATCTCTTGCCAGTTGCTCCTCCTTCATGATTTTCTACTCAGTTTCGCCTCGAACATGCTTGAAGTTGGAATTCTATTCTATTTTATCTTTCTTGGTATATGCCTTTACAGCCTCATTTGGACGTTCTTGGTAGTCTGCATCATCAGTGTCTCCACGACCTCGATTGAAGCCACATTCATGACATGTCTGATTTATCTCTTGTTTAACTCTATATGCATCTACATCTCCTTTTTTCTTGGAGCCTGCTTTTTCCGCCTCATTTGGACGTTATCGATGGCCTGCATCATCCGTGTCTCCACGACCTCGATTGAAGCTAACACCTCAAAGTTTTGTATTTGCTGAAGCAGAATTTTTCCTCTACCTCCACTTTTTTGTTGCAACCCAATGGACTAGTGATATGATACCCCTGCCCTTCAAAGTAGCGTTAAAGGCTACAAAAATAGAAGGATAGAGACCAAACTTGACAATTAAAGAAAACACAAAGCGACAACGATACAATTCAAAGGCGATGAAGAAACCAAAAAAAATAAGAAAGTTAGAAACAGAATCACTTAAAGGCAATGTCAAGAGAACAATACCGCACCAATTGCCACGGTAATGTGAGACGAATGGCATAAAGCCTAGTTGTGTTCAAGTAGTGGGTGGCTGATTGTGGGCGTTTAATGAACAGAACAGGTCTTGAAGGACACTATGACAAGTTGATGTTGCTGTGGTGTCGACTATGAAGAAGTGAAGAATGTTGGTTACATCTTTGTCTTGACACGGTTTACGCATTATCTTCCATTAGACATTTGAAGTGGAACATCATCATAATTCTCATTGCCGCCTGTTGTTGCTGTTCTTGTCGTCAACATTGTCATGGACAATAATGGGCATTAGCACAAGCAACACTTTAAGAATGTCATGAAATGCATCAAGTTTTCAAAAATACAAAAAGAAAAAATTGTGCTAATTTGGACATGGAGACTTCTTCTAATACCCACCACCATAGGATGGGGGGTATACTAATTCCGTCCGTCTGTCGAAAACACGCTAACTTTCGAAGGAGTAAAGGTAGACGATTGAAATTTTGCGCAAATATTTTTTATTAGTGTTGGTCGGTTGGGATTCTAAATGGGCCGAATCAGTCCATATTTTGATCTAGCTTGCATATAAACCGATCTTGGGTCTTGACTTCTTGAGCATTTAGAGGGCGCAATTGTTGTCCGATTTGGCTGAAATTTTGCTTGAAGTGTTTTGGTATCATTTCCAACAACTGTATTAAGTATCGGTTCAGAACCTGATATAGCTGCCATATAAAACGATCTTGGGCCTTGACTTCTTGAGCCAATAGAGGGCGCAATTCTCATCCGATTTGACTGAAATTTTACATGAGGTGTTCTGTTATGACTTCCAACAAGTGTGTATGGATCAAATCGGGGAATAACCTGATATAACTGTCATATAAACCGATCTTGGATCTTGACTTCTTGAGACACTAGAGGGCGCAACTTCATCCAATTTGGCTGAAATTCAGCATGAAGTGTTTTGTTATGACTTTCAACAACTGTGCTAAGTATGGTTGTAATCCGTTCATAACCTGATATAGCTGCCATATAAACTAATCTTGGATCTTGACTTCTTGAGCCACTAGAGGGCGCCATTCATATCTGATTTGGCTGAAATGTTGCATAAACTTGTTTGTTATGACTTTCAACAACTGTGCTAAGTATGGTTCAAATCGGTCCATGACCTAATATAGCTGCCATATAAACCGATCTTGTATCTTGACTTCTTGAGCCACAAGAGGGCGCAATTCTTATCCGATTTTGCTCAAATTTTGTACAACGGCTTCTCCCATGACCTTCAATATACATGTCCAATATGGTCTTAACCGATCTATAGCCTGATACAGCTCCCATATAAACCGATTTCCCGATTATGCTTCTTGTGCCCCAACAAGGCGCAATACTTATCCGAATGGACTGAAATATTACCCAATGACTTCTACTATGGTCTTCAACATTCAATTCACGTATGGTCCGAAATGGACTACAACTTGATATATCTCCAATAGCACAACAATTCTTATCCATTATTCTTTGTTTGCCTAAAAAGAAATACCGCGCAAAGAACTTGACAAATGCGATCCATGGTGGAGCATATATAAGATTCGGCCCGGCCGAACTTAGCACACTCTTACATGTTGTTCTTATTAAAGCCTTTGGTTGTTAAGCACGTCGTTAGTTTCTATAACTTCTACCATAGGTTGGAGGTATACTAACATCATCATTCCGTTTGTAACATCTCGATATATTGGTCTATGGTTTTGATCCTCATGATCTTTAAAGTCGTTCTAGCCATGTCTAGTCATGTGTCTGTCTTATGGAATAAAGCTAGCCTTTTGAAATTTTCCAGAAATACTTCTCATCGATGTAGTTCCTTTGGAATGAAAAATGGGCTACAACGGTCCATGTTTAGATATAGCTCCCGTATAAACCTATCTTCAGATTTTACTTCTTGAGTGGAGATGGGCGATGGGTAAATAACATACTCGCCAGGATTCGAACCCAGGCGTTCAGCGTCATAGGCGGACATGCTAACCTCTGCGCTACGGTGGCCTCCTATAGCCACTATATAGAACGATCTCCGAACGACTTAAAGTCTTGAGGCTATAAATTGGTCAATTTTCTTCTGATTTCGATAAAATCTGGCACAGCGAATTCTGGTAGACCTACACCCATTTTTGTGAAGTGTGGTCCATATTGGACCAAATTTAGATATATCTGCCGGTATAGAGTATGGAGCCTATAAAAGGAGCATTTTTTATCCTAAACTCACTGTGCCAAAATTTTTCGAAATCGGATGAATAATGCTCCTCTTCTGAGTTCAATACTATATATCGGGAGATTGGTCTATATGGCAGCTATATCCAAATATGGTCCGATCTGGACCACATTCAACAAATAGTTGTAAGGGTCTACCAGAACTCAATTTGCCAAATTTCATCGAAATCGGATGAAAATGTTCCTTTTATAGTCTCATTACACAATACCGAGAGATCAGTCTATATGGCACCTATATCCAAATATGGTCCGATGTGGACCACATCTGACAGGAATGGGTAGGGGTCTGCCAGAACTCACTGTTGCAACTTTCATCGAAATCGGCTAATAAAAGGATCTTTTATGACCTTAATACCCCACATCGGGAGATTGGGCGGTCGGTCTAAAGGCCAGCTATATCCAAATATGGTCCGATCTGGATGACACTTCACAAAAATTCGTAGGGATCTACCAGAACTCACTCAGCCAAATTTCATCGAAATCGGATCTAAAGTGACCAATTTATTGCCTCCAGACTTTAAGTCTGGAGTTCGGTCTATATGTCGGCTATATATAACTTAGTTACGATTTTATGAAATCAGAAGGTCAGGTTTATATACAGATAATACAAAATCATTAAAAAATTTTTGGAAAATGATTTCATTACCAAGATATCTGAAAGTTTATAAATTCCCAAGTAAATACTCAAGCATACCCGGTGGAAACCTATCTCTATTCTTGAGCCTCTAGAGGGCGCAATTTCTTTCCGATTTTGCTGAAAATTCCACGATGATTTCCTCTTTGACCTCCAACGTCTACATCAAGTATGGTCTGAACCGTTGCATAAGCTTATATAGTTCCCATATAATCCAATCATAACCTATTTGGTTGATATTTTTCTCGATTTTCTATTGTGACCTCCAACATATGTGCCAAGTATGGTCTTGGCATGATATAGCTCACACATAAACTGATCTCTCTGAAGCACCTACTGGAAGCAATTCCTTATCCAAACATATACATATTGCATGGGGATTTATTGCTATGACCTCCCATTATCCTTTTTTACTTTCTGCCTACAAAGAGATATCGTGCAAAAAACCCCCCTTTAGGAAGGGTGTAGAAAATTCGTCGCAGCCAAACTTATCACCCTATTTTTTGTTCGAATTTCGTGATACCACAAAATCAATGGCCTTATTATAAATTCTTAAAATGAAAACTGTAACTCATTATCTCTAACCCTTTATTCCATTAGGCCAAAAGCCTTACCAGCAAATATGCTATGAACATAAATTTCCTAGAGTTTGCAGGATATGACCCTTGGTGACATTTGAAAATTATTGCAGCGTTCCGTTTCTAATACTTGCCTATGCAAATATTTGCATATTTTTAATAGGCATCTAAAAACAAAAACTGGCGACATTAACCTACATTTTCCTTGTCGTTTCGATTCAAAATACGCAAATAAAACAGTGAAGGTCTCACTTTTTCTTTTCATCGCCAGAAAAACACACCACTAAACCAATGAAAAGAAAAACTGAGAAAAAGAAACAAACAAAAATCGGGCTATAATAAAAATATATGAGTGCTACCTTACACTCATGTGTAAGTGAGTTGCCAATCGAATGACACTGACAGCGCACGCTAAGAACAATGAACGACATTTCTGGGTTTTTGAGTTTTGTTTTTTTTTTTCGCACTCGCAACACCTGGCGGAGGGTTGGTGACCGAGTCATAGAAGATGTGCCACTATTATCCCATACAACAACAACGAAACGCTATGCTATTATTTTTCCTTCATCATATGAGAAGCCGCCTGCCTCAGTGCAACGAAACAATTGACCCTCAAGCTGTCAGTGCCTTTAGACTTGGTTGTTTGAATCTCTGTCAGTCTGTCCCTCCTGCTTTTCGAGTACTTTTACAGTAGAATTTCAATTATTTTGGCAAATGGCCAAATTGCCAAAAGGCACTGAATGACAATCGGCAGTGTTATTTTTTTTCTATGTGTACACTGTCACTGCTGGCCCATGTGTGAATTTTATGCATTTGCCCTAAAAGTCGTAGTCGTCATGTGTGTGTGTTTTTTTTTTTTCGTTATTACATTGTGTTTGCTTAGGATGAACAGAAGGAAAAATAACATTTGAAATTTATATGCACATTTCCTTAACATTATTTTTAAACACCCCAGCAAGGACCTTCTTGTGGCACATGTTTTGCATGTAGTAGATAAAAAAGCAAAAATATAGCCACTTTGGAATTTCTGAAAGGATGTGTCACGAGGACAAAAAAAAAGCAAGAACGAAAGGTTAAATATTTACTTCTTCCATTACCCCCTTTGTTAATGGAATACAATTTGGGGAACTTATTTGTACATGGATCAAATTTCAAAGAAATTTTATAGGAAAATTTAATTTTGAGGAAATTTTGTAGAAAAAAGTATGTGAAATTTAAAAAACAAAATTTTAAATTTAAATCACGAAAAAATTTTTGTAATTTTTTTTTATTGAAATCAAGATTCGATAAAATTTCAAAAAATATTGAATTTTTACGAAATTTTCAAGGATTTTCACCCCTACCCTAATTTTAAAAAAATACCAGGTATCGGAAATGGGTGTGGGACCATTTCAGCGAAATTCTCTTTGCACTATAATAGTAACCTAACAAGTAAAAACGTCCTAAGTTCGACCGGACCAAATCTTAGATATCCTCCACCGTATGTCAAGTCAAGTTCTTTTCTCGTTATCTCGTTATAGGCAAATAAAGGATAATTCATAAAAATTGCTATGGTATTGGAGCTATATCAGGTTTTAAACCGATTCGGGTCACACTTGGCTTGGATATTGCGGACCATAGTAGATGCCATTGTGCTTAATTCCATCCAAATCAGACGAGAATTGCGCCCTATAGGGGCTTAAGAAGTAGAAGCGAGATATTGGTTTATATGGAAGCTATATATTGGGTTGCCCAAAAAGTAATTGCGGATTTTTTAAAAGAAAGTAAATGAATTTTTAATAAAACTTAGAATGAACTTTAGTCAAATATACTTTTTTACACTTTTTTCTAAAGCAAGCTAAAAGTAACAGCTGATAACTGACAGAAGAAAGAATGCAATTACAGAGTCACAAGCTGTGAAAAAATTTGTCAACGCCGACTATATGAATAATCCGCAATTACTTTTTGGGCAACCCAATATATCAGGGTTTGAACCGATTTGGGCAATTGTGCTTAATTCCATCCAAATCAGACGAAAATTGCGCCCTATAGGAGCTTAAGAAGTTAAATCGAGATATTGGTTTATATGGGAGCTATATAAGCCCTACGAGAAATTGGACAGGTCCCAAACCAGTCACGGGATAGGTCCTCTTGTGATTGGGACCGGTCCCAGTTCTCGTCCCCTTATATAAACAAAACCTATCACTTTTATAAGGGTTCGCCACTCGAGGTGACGAATTGCCACCATTCCAATACCGTAGGATAGATCCTGGGACATTTCGAAAAGGATGAGTATACTTTGCAAGTATTTTTAAGGGAGATAGCATTGGTTAGCAAATATATATAACGGATATGCAATTTTGAACAATAATGAAGTGACTCTTTAAAAAATATTTAAGCATCATAAGGTATGACAATTGAAACTTTTCATTCCCTGTGGATATGTCCTGTGACAGGTAACTAGTTCAACAGTTTAGAACCGATATATTTGGGGCAATTGATTACATATTTCCCGTAGGGAGGTTATGAACCATATTTAGCGTTTATTTTTAAGTCATAGAAAGTCACTCTGCAAAATTTTAGCCAAATAGGATATGAATTGCCTAGAGGCTCCAGAAGTAAAATCGGAAGGTCAGTTTATATGGGAGCTATTGGATTGCCCAAAAAGTAATTGCGGATTTTTCATATAGTCGGCGTTGACAAATTTTCTCACAGCTTGTGACTCTGTAATTGCATTCTTTCTTCTGTCAGTTATCAGCTGTAACTTTTAGCTTGCTTTAGAAAAAAGTGTAAAAAAAGTATATTTGATTAAAGTTCATTCTAAGTCTTATTAAAAATACATTTACTTTCTTTTAAAAAATCCGCAATTACTTTTTGGGCAACCCAATATATCAGAGTATGGAGCGATTCAGACCATACTTGCTAAGTTTGATGAAGATCATAGAAAAAGCCACTCTGCAAAATTGCAGCCAAATTGGAAAGGAAGTACTCTCTCAAGAGGCTCAAGAAGTAAAATCGGGAGATTGGGTTTTATGGGAGCTTTATCAGTTTTTGGACCGACTCGAACCGTATTTTAACACATCTCTTAAATGTTATAGAAAATGTCATAGTACAAAATTCCAGACAAATCGGATAAGAACTGCGCTCTCTAGAGTCTAAAAAGTATAATCGGCAGATCATTTTATATGGGAGCTATATCTAAAAATGGACCGATATGACCCACTTACAATCCCAACCGACCTACACTAATAGGAAGTACTTGTAAAACATTTTAAGCGCCTAGCTGTAACCCTTCGAAAGCTAGTGTGCTTTCCACAGGCTGACAGACGCACAGAATCGCACTAATTTTGGATCATGACAATATGGGGCTTCAATGAAAGCTATCTACCAGTAGAACACGAAATTGTTGTCAAAAAGTGCAAAATAGAACAAAATAGCTTCTCATCTACAGCGAACGGCGATAGCTTGAATTAAGCAATTGGTTGAAAACGATCGAAGTCTTGACAAAAATACGATATGTTGTAACAAAGAAGTGTTAGAAAACGTACTTCTAGTGCTGTAATTGGTACTATTTGGTACTTTCTTTACTGATCGAGCTAGAGTTTTGAAATTTCGGAGAAAGGTACACCTTGTAAGTATGTATGGGGGTGACCAGAATATTAATCCAACCCATACCACTAAGCATATACACATAAGCTAGACCTATAAAGGGCGATTTTTTAAGAGCTATAGGAAAGTTTTTCAAAAAGACACAAAACTCAAAAAAAAATGCATGAAATCTTTATTTGAATCGATACTACGGTCCATTTAATTTAATGCTTGAAGATTATTTCATGCAAATGTAGACCCTGATTGCGCCTCAAATGTCCCATGCCCTTAGTCCAATTTTGGCATTCTCTTTCCAGCATTTCGGCCGGTATCTCACGAATAAATGCTGCCATGTTATCTTCCAATGCGTCAATTGAAGCGGGATTGTCTGTATAGTCATGAGCTTTTACATAACCGCACAAAAATTAGTTTAAAGGCGTTAAATCGCACAAACTAGGCATCGAACTCGACTCTCAATGAGTCCATTGCTACGTGTGCTGTGTAGCATGTGGCACCGTCTTATTGAAACCACATATCATGCAATTCAAGCTCTTCCATTTTGGGCAAAAAAAGTTGGATATCATCTAACGGTAGCGCTCACCATTCACAGTTACGTTACGATTCGCATCATATTTGAAGAACTACGGTCCAATGATGCTACCAGCCCATAAACCGCACCAAACTCTGACTTTTTCTAGATGCATTGGTAGGTCTTGCAATGCTTCTAGCTGACAATTTTCGTACCCATTGAGCCAAAAATGAGCTTCGAAGAAGAAGCGCGCTTGAACTTTCTCAACATAGCAAGCATTTTGATAATAAAATTCAATAATTTGCAAACATTGTTCGTTTGGAAGACGATTCATGATTAAATTATAGCCCAACTTAAGATGTTTGACAGTGAAACAAAACACGAAACGTGCGTGAGCTTATTAAACCAGTGTTGCCAAAAAGATAATAGCTAAAAAATCACCCTTTATAAAAAGATAAATTTGTATTTGTTTCTTCGTTCCGTATAGACTCATTAACGGTTGAACTTGTTTTCTTGACATTTTCACAGAAGGTGTAGAAATTTTCACAGGTGTGTAGGTCCTGAAAATAGGCGGACCCTCCCCCTTACCCTAATTTTCAAAAAAATGTCTGATATCGAAGAAGAGTGCAGTTCATGCGAAATTTTATTTGCGCTCTTATGGTAATCTAAAAACAAAAACTTGGTACCAAAATTTGTTGTGGGGCATCGGGAGGCCCTCCGCAAACCCAAGACCCACATAGAGATACATGGATCAATCATGGCAATATAGCACTCAAATAAAAGGTATTTGAGAGTAGAAAACGTATCTGATATCTAAATGTGGGTTCATATGTTTGGCGGGATTTCCCACCCCCAGAACTTCCCCCAAACCGGACATATTTACCACCAAGAACCTCCTAAACTGCCATGTAGACATATCACAACAATATTGGACTTACATGAAGGCTATTTTTCTAGAAATAACACTCTTCATAAATGTTTTAGCCGATGTGGTATCTTATGACATGAAAGAAAGCAACAAGAACCCATGGCCATAAAAGTCTTGACCCTCCGGTCACAAGTTTCAAAATATTTTGAATCTCAGAGGTTAGCACTGCTGCACTACTGCTGGCGACATTTGTGAGGTACTGTATCATTTGAAAACAGAAAGGGAAGGCAAAAGTCGGGCTGTGCCGACTTATAAGTACAAAGTGGGAGCTATATATAATTCTGAACCAATTTAATGGACCTCGGCGGGTGTTTTCTTTTTTTTGGCAAGATTGGTCAATAAATGCGCTTGCAGTGGCTCTAGAAGTGAAAATCGGACGATATACATATATGACAGCTCTATCGAAATGTGAACCGATTTATATGACATTCATCAGTAATATAAAGAGTCATAAGAAAATCCTTCTTTTCAAATTTCGAGAGAATCTATTAACAACTGAGCACTTTATTGGAATATTTCTAAAAACCGGACGTACATATATATGAGAGATATGTCCAAACCTAAACCGATTTAAAGATAATGGGATGAAAATTGCGAAATGTAGTTTGTACACGGTTAGCATAGACAGACGGACATAGAAAAATAAAATCAGAAAGTGAGTCGATCGGTATATCGGTCAATCTCTATACATTCTTTGTTACAAACAAAAGCAATAAGTTATAATACCCTGTTTCAAAGTGTGGTGTAGGGTATAAATATGGTATTGCAGCCATGTAAAAACCCAAAGTGGTATCGCACTGCGGCACGCCGTTCGGATTTCGCTATAAAAATAAGGCCTCTTAGCACTGAATCGGAAAGCACATCTGCAAAGTTGCCCCTGTTCCTTAATAGAATGTTCATGGGCAAATTTGTATTTGCAAAAAGCTAACTTAACCGTGCCGAGTCTTAGGATCCCGCCAACATCGATTCTACCACAAACTTACCCAAATTAACTTAGTTGAGGGGAATATGTGTACTTTATGTACCAAACTTCTGGGAAATCACCCAAAAATTTTAGCTTCTAACGGCTTTAGAAGACTAATCGGAAGATCTGTTTATATGGGAGCTATATAAGGTTAAAGACCGATTAACACCATACTTGCCATTGATGTTTGAAGTCATAAAAAAAACTTTATGCTAAATATTAGTCATATTGGGTAATAAATGCGATTTTAAGGGGCGTACGAAATCAAGTCGAAGGACCATTTTATGTGGGTGCTATATCCAAATCTGGAGCAATATGACCCATTTACAATCCCAAACCGACTACAGCAATAGGAGGTAAATTTCAAACGAACATCTTCATTCGTTCGACCCCTGTTATGTACTGGCATGACTACATCGACTTAGAATGTCTAAACGATCATGTGCAAATGCGAATTCGTCCATGAACATTCCATCAAGGAAGAAGTGCAAACTTCTCACACATGAATGAATGCTGTCGGTTTCAAGTTTTATGCTCAGTGATGAGTCGCCTTATCACTTTTTATAGCCGAGTCCAAGTGGCGTGCTGCAGTGCAACATCTCTTTGGGGAGAAGGTTTTAAGTGGCTTCTATTCATGGCATAGTACTTCAGAAATATTACCGCACACCGACCCAATTTCCAATTTTTTTTTTATTTTGTAAAATAAATGTTGGATAAAATTTTCTAGAAATTTTTTTTTAAATTTTTAAAAAAATTTAAATTTTAACAAAATTTCGCTAAAACCATGTAAACGATTTTGTCTACATATTCTTCAAATCTAAAATTCTATATATTGGGTTGCCCAAAAAGTAATTGCGGATTTTTCATATAGTCGGCGTTGACAAATTTTTTCACAGCTTGTGACTCTGTAATTGCATTCTTTCTTCTGTCAGTTATCAGCTGTTACTTTTAGCTTGCTTTAGAAAAAAAGTGTAAAAAAGTATATTTGATTAACGTTCATTCTAAGTTTTATTAAAAATGCATTTACTTTCTTTTAAAAAATCCGCAATTACTTTTTGGGCAACCCAATAATTTACCTAAAACGATTTTTGTTTACATATTAATCAAAACTTTTTCTTAGCTTACCCCAATATCGATTATCTGTAATTTACATTTAAATCAATTTCCACACTAACACACTTTTTTATGACTTCCCATTTTCTTGGAAATCATTTTTAAAATACAACTTACAATAAAATTTCCTCAGAATTTGAGATTTTTTCACAGATCATTTTCTATCAACAGGAAATGGTCTACCACATAAACACATGACGCACCCTGACCTAACCTACCAAATGGCAAAACCAAAAAAATTCATGCTGAGTTTTTTTAATGTCTTGTAAACAAATAAAGCATAAATACTCTCAATGTAATTATGGCAACAAATAAAATCCTGAATAAAAAACTTTCAAATGCCATAACGTTCATATCTATTTGCTTCTATTATGAAATTTTCCATTGCTAACGTCATGGATATGATGGTGCATCACCATCAACATTACAGATACACTGTAAAAATATTAATATGGTCCATTTAAAGCTCGAAAGATGGTTGGCTATTGGAGGTAGTTGATATATTTGCCTGACACCTAGAGCTACTGGCTTTGTACAACCGTAGTCAATTTCGTGCACGCTTGTTGTAACTTAAGTTTTTTTTATATTCTTGCTCAAGTGTTGTCACTATTTTTCACATATGTTGTCATTTTCGTGTCACTTTTGGTGTAGATGTTACACACATGTTGTCATTGTTGTACACACATGTTATCACTTTCATGCACGCGGATAGTTACATTTGTGCACGTATTTTGTTAATTTCGTGAACCAATGTTGTCTATTTGGCGCTCACACTTTGTCACTTTCGTGCACGCATGATCTAAACAACGAATTTCATAATCGAAGAAGAAAATCTTAATTTAAGAACATTGTTTTCGCAATTACTAAAAGATTATTGGTAAGAAATTTAAAAATCTTGTTCCATAAACATGTAAATATTTCTCCTCGAACATCTAACAAAATCTAATTTTTCCTGGTGCAACATCAGTCCTAGCTGGCTGGCCAAAGCAATAACGAGCTCACGTATTTGCCATAAGGAAATTAAATACATTTTCCACACACAATAATAACAACAACAAATCGAAACTATAAATGTAACCGGAAGTATGTGTATAAATGATGAAAAACTCCTCTAGCTAAGGAGAAGGCAACTGAGTCAGTCAGCGGGCAAGTGTGTGAGTGAGTGTGGAAATTTGTTGCAGATACCCATATAGCAACACAAAGAAGGGAAAAATTTACGCACCAACTACACCACGGGCACACTTTACAACACCATAAAATTTTATGACGTTGTTGGCTGGCAATGTAAATTCTTCTTCATTCCCTGTCCCTACTTGCTCTTCTCCCCTCCCCCATTTTGAGTGGGGATCGTCGAAGAACATAAGTTTTGCTCATGGTATTCAACAACTGATGACGCATCATGAAAATATGGTTTTCCTTAAGCAATCACTTTGAATTTGTTTTTGCCACCCAACCACTGCCGGGGGCATCAACAGCCAACAGTGGCACCAATAATAATAGCTCGCAAAAGAACGAAAAACAGTTGTCTTGCAAATGTTTGCATAAAGCATTCTTTTTTTTTTAAATGTTATTTTTTTCTCACTTTGATTTCCTCTCCTTTTCGGTTTATGCCACATTTGCTGCTGTAATGTTAACACAAAAATTTTTTCGATGCTTTTGCAATGTAGAACATCTATAGGCACTGATCCACAACAGAGAATTTGTTGATGCCACTGATTTTGAAGTGTTGTTATGTTGCCAACACATGGCCTGGTCTTCATTATCATACAATGCAATTTTTGCTACAATTTGTGTGTTAAAGAAAATTTTCCCGTATTTATACTCTACACCATTGCTGTGGTACAGGGTATTATAACTTAGTGCATTTGTTTGTAATATTCAGAAGGACGAGAGAAAGACCCATCGATAAGTATACCGATCGACCAATCACTTTCTGATTCGATTTAGTTATGTCCGTCGGTTTGTCTGTCTGCCTGTCCATGTTAGGTTAGGTTAGGTTTGAGTGGCAGTCTGCCATCAGACTCGCTTAGACGTTTTCGTCCATTGTGATACCATAGGGACAGCACAAGGAAGATGCCTTCTTGTTCCTACCGTTAAACCATCCAAGTCGCTTTAAAAAGACCAACAAGTTGCGAATGTTCACATCCGCCATATCAGACAGGTTCTTAAAAATATAAGAACCTAAAGTGGAACTCCTTCTGACTGCTAGTGCGGGAAACACACACAGAAGGTGTTCTATAGTCTCTTCTTCTTCGATGACCTCACATCTTCTGCAAAAGTCGTTCCAGGTAACCTGCAGTCTGTCAACATGTTTACCGATTAGACAGTGACCTGTCATGACGGACACAATGACTGAGACGTCTGTTCTAGCCAATGACAGCAAAGCAGTAGACCTCTTCAAGTCTTGATTAGGCCACATAACATTGGGATGCTCATAGCCCGCTCTTTGTGACCATCCATCATTCGTTGTCCTTCGGGACTGGTTCTGAAAACTTGGCTTACATGTCTGGGTATGCTAGAGGCATACCCACATCCTAGTCTCGCAAGCTCATCCGCTTTACAATTCCCTGGGATATCTCTGTGGCCCAGCACCGAGAACAGGTGAATCAGTTTAAAATTCACCTGTTCTCTCCCAGCCATCTGGTTGGGAGATCTGTGACAGTAGAGGGCGGTTTTTATGTTCAAAAATCCGTTATCCAGAGATTTAATGGCTGACTGACTGTCTGAGAAGATTGTTATGCCAATCGTCGTTATGACATTATAACTTAGCATAGTTAGTTTGCACTTAAAACATTTAATTTAGGAACTAACAATTAAAAAGGCATTAATTTCAGTAGGGCCGAACTTTGGATACCCACAACCTCGGGTATATATACTAACCACATTTCGTCGAAATGCTATGAAAAATGTAATGTATTAAGCAATAAAAAGGGTTTAAACCCATAGGGATGTAGTGGTTTAGCATATATCACTGTACTAAATTTCAGCAAAATCGGATAATAAATACTCCATATTTGGGTTAAGGGCCTTTAATCGGATGATCGGTCTGCATGAGGGCTATATCCAAACCAAACTCAGTACAGACTTTGAAGGGATTAACACAGTTCACTTTGTAAAGTTTTAGTGAAATCGAATAATAAATGCACCTTTTATGAGCCAAAGGCCTTGAATCGGGAAATCGGTATATATGGCAGAAATATCGTAACGTGGATCCCCTTAGGACATACTCAGCAAGAATACCGCGGGGCCTACTACAACTCACTGTGCCATATTTCCGCCAAACCGGGCGATAAATCCGATTTTTATGGGTCTAATGCCTTAAATCGGGAGATCTGTATATATGGGGGCTATATAAAGATATAGGTTATGCTGAAAAGAGATGTATGTCCCCATGCCACTATGAACATACACCTAAGCCAGTAATCGGTTTGTTGTTCAGTCTAAAAACTATAAAGTAACCTCTAAAAAGAAAATTTTAAGTTAGGAATTCCGTGCTACTTACAAAATTCTTAATTGTTTTCAATGCTACTCCCCTAAGTTGGTTCATATCTGGTATTGTGTCTTCACCAAAGTGCCGGTATCTGTTAGACGCGAAAGCTGGGCAATGACAAAGGAAATGCTCCAACTTCTCATCATCTTCCCCGCATGCCCTATACATGCTATCACTTGACGCACCGATTTTACATAAGTGAGCTCGAAGTCCTATGTGTCCCGTTATGATACCAATAGCTATACTCACCTCCTTCTTACTTCCTTTCAATAATAGCCTCGTCTTCTCACGATCTGGATCCCCCCATAGGATTTTCGCCGTCCTACCGATCGTTTCACTGTTCCACAATGTTGCATGCGTATTCGTTGCCCACTCCCTTAACTCGGACTGCGTCGACCTGAAAGGCTTCGAATTAACCAAGTTTATTGACGGCAGACCTCTGGCCTTCACCGCCAAATCGTCTGCTTTTTCATTTCCCCTTACACCGTTATGGCCCGGACCCAAACAATGCGGATTTTGCCATCCTCAGAGAAGGCTTTAATCTCCTTCTTACACTGCAAGACTATTCGTGAACTTACCGTTCTGGTTGTTATTGCCCTTATGGCTATTTTACTGTCGGTAAAGATGTTCACACTCGATGTCCTTACGTTAGCACCACACCACTTCACGCATTCCGTGATAGCCCGGATCTCCGCCTGCAGGATCGTATTATGGTCAGGCAGTTTAAAACAGATCTCAGTCTCTGGTTACTCAATGTAAACCCCCAGGCCCACTCTGTCCTCTAGCTTTGATCCATCCGTGTAACATGATCTTACAGATGGCAATACTAGGGTTCCGTCAATCCAAGACTATGCCGATGGCAGCAGTGCCTTGCACTCGACTTCAGGGTTTTACTAACTCTTTTTTTTTCATAAACGAATCAAGCCGATCGGCCCATGAACAACTGTTTGGCAAGGAATTCAAAATTGACATGCTTGAAGTGACCAAGTTTTAAGGCATATGAATCAGCTTCTGGACCCACTAGGGTGGTCTAATTTTGCATACTTATTGAAAAGCACCTCAACATTGACTATGAACATATCTCTACCCGTTTAAAAGTTCTAGAATTATTTATTTTTTCAATTTGGCAACACTGTGGGATGTGTGAAGGATTCTGTTTATTCTAAGCATGAGAAAGGCTACAAAGCTCTGCCGGATCCCGGGCCATTAAACGTTTGTCAAACTTTTTCCTATAAAATTTTGTCAAAATTTGTTTGCCATCGAAAATTGTGTTAATATTGTTTTCTAAATAAAATATTTAAAAAAAAAAATTTTTTTTTCAAAACTTTAACGTAGTGCAAATATGACCCCGTTTTATCTCACAGAAGCCCTTGAAGTATTTGTCAATATTCATGTCCAAGTTCATTGACATATGACAACATTTCATCATCATTATTGACATAATGACTTTCCTTAAACCCGCTATAATATGTATGAAGGTCCCCTCGGACTATGTTTCAACGCAATTCAACATATTCTTCGTTCTTGTTTATTTCCAAAGACGTCTAATGGTTGGCATGTGATTATTGCAGCATTGTTGGCTGCTGATGATAATCATTCAGTTTAGATTTCGCTGTTTAGCAAAAAAAAAAAAAATATCCCACATTCTCATGCTCACCACACCAGTAGAGCCAAATATGATGTGCATGCAGCGAAGCACACACGTTTTTATGGGTGTCTATTTGCTCTCAATGTTCTTTTACTTAAATACACAACAATAATGAAAAGAAAAGAATAAAACAAAAAAAATATATATATTTATATAACAATAAGATTCATTATAACATTTTGTTTTAAGGCATATGAATCAGCTTCTGGACCCACTAGGGTGGTCTAATTTTGCATACTTATTGAAAAGCACCTCAACATTGACTATGAACATATCTCTACCCGTTTAAAAGTTCTAGAATTATTTATTTTTTCAATTTGGCAACACTGTGGGATGTGTGAAGGATTCTGTTTATTCTAAGCATGAGAAAGGCTACAAAGCTCTGCCGGATCCCGGGCCATTAAACGTTTGTCAAACTTTTTCCTATAAAATTTTGTCAAAATTTGTTTGCCATCGAAAATTGTGTTAATATTGTTTTCTAAATAAAATATTTAAAAAAAAAAATTTTTTTTTCAAAACTTTAACGTAGTGCAAATATGACCCCGTTTTATCTCACAGAAGCCCTTGAAGTATTTGTCAATATTCATGTCCAAGTTCATTGACATATGACAACATTTCATCATCATTATTGACATAATGACTTTCCTTAAACCCGCTATAATATGTATGAAGGTCCCCTCGGACTATGTTTCAACGCAATTCAACATATTCTTCGTTCTTGTTTATTTCCAAAGACGTCTAATGGTTGGCATGTGATTATTGCAGCATTGTTGGCTGCTGATGATAATCATTCAGTTTAGATTTCGCTGTTTAGCAAAAAAAAAAAAAATATCCCACATTCTCATGCTCACCACACCAGTAGAGCCAAATATGATGTGCATGCAGCGAAGCACACACGTTTTTATGGGTGTCTATTTGCTCTCAATGTTCTTTTACTTAAATACACAACAATAATGAAAAGAAAAGAATAAAACAAAAAAAATATATATATTTATATAACAATAAGATTCATTATAACATTTTGTTCATCTTGATTCCTGTTCTTTGTATAAACAAAATGTCAGTATATCTATTGGAATGTATACAATATGTGTAATAGGGTGTAATGCAAACTGCAACATTTTCTCTGAACATACCAATATTCATTATAACATTTTGTTCATCTTGATTCCTGTTCTTTGTATAAACAAAATGTCAGTATATCTTTTGGAATGTATGCAATGTGTGTAATAGGGTGTAATGCAAACTGTTAAATTTTCTCTGAACATACCAATAATGAGGAGACCTTTGTCATATCTGTAATCCGATCTTGCTGCCAATATCACGGCGGCAATCCCTTGAGCTAAAAATAACTACTAAAACCTCTGAAATTCGCAAATTCAACGAAATCAGCTGATTTCCCTATATCAGCTGTTTTCAATCAGATTTTTTAGATACATTTTATATGGCTGGAAGCTTCACAAAAGCAAGGGTTTCTGAAACGAGGCATTCAGCGTTATATCTGAAAATGCTTATCTAGGCGCCACGTGATCGCTTAGGGTTTTTCCATTTTTTTTTTAATTTTTTTTTTCAAAAACGCTAAATATTTTCCATTACACCCCAATACATTGTATCTACGAGTATGTATTTGCAGATGATGGTTTATAATTTCATTAAATCACTGACACCATACAGATACGCACATCACATCTTTGGCTTAAATAAAAGCAACATACAAACATGCCTTTGCATACATATGTATGTTTGTAGATGTATTTTCGTGAAAATTTATATTGACTAAGTCATGGGAAAATCAACCAAAATTCATGGAAATTCACATGTTTAATCATTTTAATAATATGAAATGTTTTCTTTTTCATTTTCTTAATGGTGGGGATGGTGATGGGCATGAGGAAAAAATTCAAGCGTCGCCAATGATTCATCTCAATAAATTTTCACGATGTCTTCTGGTAGTCACAACATTAATAATTTTAATTCACTACTTCGTTGTGAGTAATGTGCTGTGTTTATCGCCAAAATTGACTTGTGAATGGGTTTTTCAATTAAAACAAAAAAAAAAAAAAACAAAAAAAAAACTGTTTTGCCCACGCTTATCTTAGCGTGATGTCTTCCATCATAGCTATTGGATGTAATTTTAATTTTTTATTGCAAATTAACAACAAAGTTTCCCCAGAGCAGAAATTTTAATTTTTTGTCAAGAGTTTGATTCAATGCGTTTTATGTTAATTAGACAAAGCCTCTGCTGAGATTCGAACCCAGTAACCCAGCACAGTAAGTCACAAGGTCTCTGCTGGGATTCGAACCCAGTAACCCAGCACAGTAAGCCAAGCACTCAACTTACTCACCTGCCGGGTGCCCTTCTCACAATAGAGCTAAATTATAATCGACCAACAAATATGAGGTAGATGCTGTTGGAGGAGGATGAAACCTCGGTTTTCTCAGATGGTTTCAAGATGAAGTCAGGGACGGGATTTGGGATGTTTTTCGAGACACTTGGCATGGATAGGTCGGTGAAATTACCGGAAAAGTGTACGGTTCCTCAAGCAGAGGTCGCCCCCATTATGATAGCCGCAAATAAACTCTGGGGAAGTGATTGAACGCCTTCGAAACTCTAGATGTATGTAAACAGTATGGCGGCCCTCAGAGCCTTGGGTTCGAAGACAGTAAGGTCAAAGTGCGTGGTGGAGTGTTTGATATCCATAAATCCCGTGAGTTCCCTGATACGATTTTCTGTCGAGAAATGAGAAGAAGGACGAATATGACAGGAAGGGCTCCTCCACTGAGAGTGGGAAAGTGGGGGGAAATGATTGAACGCCTTCGAAACTCTAGATGTATGTGGACAGTATGGCGGCCCTTAGAGCCTTGGGTTCGAATACAGTGAGGCCGAAGTGCGCGACGTAGTGTTTGATATCGCAAAATGCTGTAAGTTTTCGTACAAGATGGTCTTTCGGGAAATGAGAAGAAGGACGATATGACAGGATGGGCTCTTCCACTGAGAGTGGACCAGTCGTCGGTCTTGCATACGCGCTTTTTTCGAACTCCTGCACATAGTAGAGGTGATGGCTAGGGCGCAGGCATTGGTTAGGTTGGAATCTGTTCATAAATACCGAACAAACTGAACTCTGCCCAGTGTTAGCCCAAGAAGAATGAAGGCCTTTATAAGAGGTTACCGAGTACCATTAGGGGAGTTTGAACCCAGCCGCGCAGATGGGTAGGATAGGAGAAAATCATCGCTGAAAATTTTTTTTCTGATGTTCTCGCCAGGATTCAAACCCAGGACCACTGGTTAGCTCTCATCGAGCAGACAATCATGTGAGCGTTGACGTTGTTAGGGTTGGGACATTAACTTTTCCAAAGGCTATATGCCCATGAGGTATTCGTCTACGTAATGAGGCGACGAAACCTTTCACTGGATTTTTATCAGCCAGTGCCGTCCAATTAGCCTTTATGGCGGTCTTGTGTCTTCTCTGCTCACTGTCTGTGCACGGGCGCCACTGTTAACGCTCTTTTATCTCTACCCTAGTATCGGCTAAAACGTGTTTGTTACGTGTAATAAATGTATATACGCTGTGACTGGAGTAGAGAAAGACGTTGATTTAGATTTGAAATTCACTGCCTGTTATTGACTTTTAAGTAAGTAATGTTACATAGAAATGTGGTAAGACATCAATGTTTAGGCAATTGCCTATTGGTAGGTTGCATCGCGTTTCGTCGCTGTTGTGTTACCAAATCGATGCTTTTACAAGTTCTTCTGGCAAGATGTTTGGATTAACGCCTTACATATAGGTCAGTTTTCATACTCTCTAGATAAATTTCAACGCCACGGATTGGCGTAAGCTTGCACGGCGGTGATAGATGGCGATGCTTCCGCTGCGGTGTGGCTGGCTGAAACCGGTGCGTGTACCTGCGACGCAGACCGAGATGGAGACACTCAGCGGTGTTCTCGTTAAACGGGTCGGTGCCTGAGGCCACCGTAGCGCAGAGATTAGCATGTCCGCTGAACGCCTGGGTTCGAATCCTGGCGAGACCATCAGAAACAATTTTTAGCGGTGGTTTTCCCTCCTAATGCTGGCAACATTTGTCATGTAAAACTTCTGTCCAAAGAGGTGTCGCATTGCGGCACGTTGTTCGGACTCGGCTATAAAAAGGAGGCCCCTTATCATTGAGCTTAAACTTGAATCGGACTGCACTCATTGATATGTGAGAAGTTTGCCCCTGTTCCTTAGTGGAATGTTCATGAGTTTTGCCTGAGATTTTCAAGGTTGAAATACTGAACTTCTGGTCTCGTTTAAACGCTCCAAGGACATGTAAAGCGGTAGCTGCAACTGTCTTAACTCGTCTTAATTAATAAGTAGTTTTTCCTATCTCTAAATTCTCAACTCATCTCTAACTAGTTTAGGTAATTTCCCCAACTCTGTTTTACGTAGAATATGCTGTTCAGTTGGCTCCTATGGCGGTCTTGTCATTTCCAACGGTTCATGCTCGGGCGCCACTGCGATCGCTTTCTGCTATATCTAGGCTTTATATTGCATTCGCTGAATTTAAACGGGCGGTGTTGCCCGAATGTTCTCAATGCGTTTTCTATCTTCTCTATTCACTGTCTTTGCTCGGGCGCCACATTGCACGCTTTCCGTTGTCTGACCCCCAGTTACGATTCAAACGTAACCAACACCAGATACCATTACCAGAGCTTCATCAAACAATGGGTGTTTCGCTGCCAGACTCCCTTTCTTACTTGGCTTCAAGTGTCTTCTTAGTAATTCAATCCGAAACCTTTTCAGGAGTCGCCAGGTTTGTCTCCAATACCCCAGTAAGTGTGGTTCTTAACGCTGCGCCTATGCCTAGACAAAATATATGTTGCAATGTCTTTATGTTGCACTTCTCTAACACAGCAGCTCGCTATGCTTTCTTTGCGTAGGTTAAAATTGATATAACCACGCTGCTGTAGAGTATGTGGACAATCTTTGGACTCATAACTTACTTAGAACCTACGGCGCTTCCGCATAGTTGTTGTTGTTGTGGCGGCAGCCCTATGAAGGACAACCCCAATGAAGGACTCCATCGGGGTAATCCGATACATCGGCTGCCATGGGATTGCTTCTAGAAGTATTAAAACATCAGTTAGGAGTATTAAAACATCAGTTAGGATACGTTGTAGGCTTCTTTCTTTCTAAGATTTAACGCCCTATAACATAAAATTGTACTGCTGTGGGAATTTTTAATTAAAAAGAATTGTAAATTATTGCTATCACATCTAGCCGCAATAACCTCGCCTTAGATAAGGTTTAAAGAAAATCGATATGTCATAGTATGGCCACTCAAGAAAAACGACATCTTCAATTTTTTTCCAATAATTAATTTTTCAATTGTCCAATGCGTTTAACATTGTGGTTCGTTTGACACTATCTACAGCAAATATCAATTATATGAAGTAACATCATAACTTATAAACCTCCCTCTTACCTCCTCTCCTCCCTAACACAGGGAGTGCCGGCCGGCCGGCTACAACAAGAGATAAGAAAAAACACCCTTTAGTAAGTGGGAAGCAAATACAATCTAGTAACTCTGTGGAGAACACTTTGTTGCTGCTGCAAATGTGTGCGTGTGTGTGTTTGTGTGCGAGTCAAGAGATATCATTCTCACTTTATAAATTCTCACTTAGTTTGTTTTTGTAAACAATTTCTTTTTCGATTTCTCTGGAGATGTGGGCAAAGCTTCAACGAATTTCAGAAAAACTCCAAAAGTCTTGAAGAGTTTCGGGTAGGCGGACATTTGAAATGGGGGAACTGTTGAAGGAGCACCTTTAGTGACGAACGATACACAAGGCGATATTAGCGCACAGACACTTCATTACTGATTGTAAGAATTATTTCGTTCCATTGATAACAGTGCTTTGCATTGCTGCAGCCACAACAAGTGCTTGCTTGGGTACCCTCTCAGGGTGATGACATATTTTTAATTTTCATGAAACTGCCTGGGAGCATGGTTTGGCGCTGCATGCGTCTGTGTAGGAGTGTAGTTGAAGGAAATATGAGTGTTTCATTTATTTTTGAAAAATACAATTCACACACCAAAACCAAAGAAATAAAAACAAATTCAAAAAATTTTATCTTTTCACATGGACGGACTCTGCATTTGTTTACTTTAGTAAAAAACCAAGTGGGATCTCTCTTGTATCGCTCGTTCTCTCTCTCTCTCTCTCTCTCTTGATATCTTAGCCAGATGTTAGAGAGCTAACACATGATTCGCCCACACATAATGCAACTGTCAAACAGAATTTAGTGAGCTATGTTAACAGCTGTAAATCAATGCACAGTGTGCCAACTGAAATAAAAAGAAAAACAAGCATAACTGTGGCGAACAAAATTTAAGCAAAGAAGCTTGAATTTAAAAAAAAAAAACTAAATATAAGATATAAAATTATCACATATTAAATTATGTTCACATATTTATTAAAAAATTACAATTTGAACAAATTTGTTATAAAAATAAAATTTAAACAAGATTTTCTATAAAAATTTAAATTTTTTATTAAAATTATATATATATAAAAAAATCTATAAACATAAAATGTTGCCAAATCTATTATATAAAAATTAAATTGTTTCAATTTGTTTGTTAGTTTGTTTGTCTGTTCTGTGTAGACTCAAAAACGGCTGAACTGATTTTCATGAAATTTTCACAGATTATAGAATTTGGCCCCCGTTAAAAATAGGGTACTTAATTTTTGGTATCCGAAAGGGTGGGGCGGATTCACTCTCGGAGATGTGTGCACCGATTTAAGCAAAATTTTGTATGCCGCCTTATGGTAACCCAAAAATACAAAATTGGTATAAACTTGGAGGTCAAATTATTGGGGGGACGCCCTTCCTCAATACCCACCCAACAGACATCTTTACCGATTGGGACAATATGGGTATCAAATGAAAGGTATCTAAGAATAGATTACAACTTGATATAAAAATTTTATCCCAAGTGTTGAAGGCGTTCCCCTCCACCAAAAAACCCCCAAAAATGACACGTTTACCGCTTGGGTTAATATGGGTAAGAAGCAAAAGGTACAAATCTGATTCATATAATTAATTCTAAATGTGTGGTGGGTGTCACCTCACCCCACAAAACTCACCAACCAAATATGGCCCATATTTACCGATTGGGACAATATGGATATCAAATGAAAAATATTTGGATGTCGAGTACATATGTATATGTAATAAGAATTTGGTTCATAGGACCTCCCCAATCAGTCAGTTGGGGCTGTAAATAGGCCATATCGGTCCATGTTTTGATATAGCTGCCATATAAACCGATCTTAGATCTTGACTTCTTGAGCCAATAGAGGGCGCAATTCATAATAAATTTGGCAGAAATTCTGAATGACGTGTTTTGTTATGATTTCCAACAACTATGCTAAGTATGGTGGAAATCGGTTCATAACCTGATATAGCTGCCATATAAACCGATCTGGGGTCTTGACTTCTTTAGCCTAGAGGGCGCAATTATTATCCGATTTGGCTGAAATTTTGTAAACCGGCTTCTCCCATGACCTTCAACATACGAGTCGAATATGGTCTGAATCGGTTTATAGCCTAATACAGCTCCCATATAAACTGATCTCTTCTTCAGCCCCTTAAGGGCGCAATTCTTACTAGCTTAAATTTAAACAATGAATTCTTCTATGGTCTCCAATATTCAATTCAATTATGGTCCGATATGAACCATAACTTGATACAGTTCTAATAACATAGCAATTCTTTTCTTTTTTCCTTTGTGTGCCTAAATAGCGGTACCGGACAAATGCTTGACAAATGCGATCCATGGTGGAGGGTATATAAGATTCGGCCCACCCGAATGCTTTTACTTGTTTTGATTAACCTAATGTCTATAAAAATTCAATGATAAAATCTAGTTTTTACAAAGTTGGTTCAATTTTTAAATAAATTTTGGAGAAGTTTTAATGTAACCTTTTGTTATTTTAAATTTGATTATCATATAATTTCTTATAAAATAATATTTTTTTTTATTTTATTTTTTAATTAGTTTGATAAATTTCGCTACAGTGTTCTTTTAGTTCGATGTAAACAAATTCAAGAAAACATTCACATTCTTTGGATGACAACATTTCTTGAAATGACGGCACATTTGGCTAGGTGCCATCAATACAA
The DNA here is from genome assembly GCF_963082655.1 of Stomoxys calcitrans. Classification (NCBI taxonomy): domain Eukaryota; kingdom Metazoa; phylum Arthropoda; class Insecta; order Diptera; family Muscidae; genus Stomoxys; species Stomoxys calcitrans. The sequence continues at coordinate 82,098,607 of NC_081553.1, read as the reverse complement.
AATGTCATCTGACCAGATTCTTCATTTTTTTTTTCTTCTAATGCAGTTGGTCACACTGTTCGCGCCTTTGTTCACAGTAAATAAACATGTGCCTGTCTTTCTTCTGCTCAACTAGGCAAACTGTGAGATAGTTGTTTCTCCCACCATAACGTGGGAGAGATGTCAATTCAATAATTATGTGATTGAATAGCGAAGCAGAAGAGCATTTCTTTGAATGCGTGCTGCGGCAAGAGTATAACAACGAAGCCAAATACATTTTACGCTCAGAAAAAAAAATAAAATAAATTGATTTCAAATTATATTCTCATTTGACGCTTTGTACTATGAAAGTAGTTGTTGTGGTTGGGTTGCTGGCTCTCTGTTATTGCTTGCCTATTATATCTGTGGTTGTGTTCTGCTCTGGCCGCCTTCTCGTCTGTGCACAGTATCTTGGCCGAGCACACACAGACACAATCATAGCGGCGTCAGCAGCAGCAGCAGTAATGGCCAGAAAAACAAGAGATAATGAAGTGTATTTTCTTATAATTGAGAAAATCCATTGAAAGTCATATCAGCATTCATTCATTCACTTATACAGTCAGTGAGGCAGGCAATCAGTATTCAGTTTTGAATGCGCCTCAAGATATAACAGTTCACAACCAGATATCAAGCGCAGCGCAGCGCATCGCGGCGCGTTGTTTTTTAAATACCAATTACCAAAAAAAATCGTTAAGAAATAATTAAGGCGTAAAAGCGGTCAATGTTTTTTTTTTCGTTTTACTTTTCGTCAAAAAAAGAAGATTACAAAGCAGTTAATAAACAATTAAACAAAATATTACCAAAACAATAACAACAAAAATAATAAATAAATAAAAAAAGTTTAAAACGTGTGTGGTGTGTGTTTTGGTAGATTGTGAATCATCAAAAAAAAAAAAGAAAAAGTTTGAAAACAAATTGTGATACGGCTAGAAAAAGTACCTACAAAAGATTAAACATGAAGGAAACAGTTATAAAACCACCGAAACTCATGCGTTTCTTTTTGAAAAGTAATAATCAGTAGAAAATATGAAAATATTTTAAAATGTTTTTAAAAAGTAAAAACTACATGTGCACTAACATAATGATTCTGCATTGTTATCTTCTTTCGACTTATGTGTATGGAACTTACTAAGTTTGCTGGGATATATCAAACCTTATAATAATTATTCATGAACATTTCGAGTTTAAGTGGTAATTGATCTTCAATGTGTGAGAAAAAAATAAAGAGGACATTTGGGAATTTGTATTACCCAGTGCATTACCATACTCATTAGAGTGGGTCAATATTGGGAGTTGTCAAATTCCAAATATACGAATTTTAAGAATTTTTCCTAAGAAACCATGGGTCTTGAAACAAAATCGGACTTCAGGGTTTTAGGGAGCTCTACCATACCCGATAGCACAGCCAAAAATAGTAGGAGGTGTGAGTATCTGAGGTTACATCGTAAAATTTTTTCTCGATGGAATGTCTGTACAAAGTTGTATTTTTCCATAAGAAGGTGGCTACTATGCAGAAAATTTATGGACATGCTTAAATTTTGGGCGAGACAGAAGTTTTCCTCGCCATCGACTATGTTCGTTGCTGGAGTTATGCAAATGCAAATTTTGCCTATGAACACTCCACTAAGGAACAGCTCAAACTTCTCACATATCAATGAGTGCGCTGTCCGATTCGAGTTTTAAGCTCAATGATAAGGGGTCTCGTTTTTATAGCCGATTCCGAACGGCGTGCCGCAGTGGGACGCCTCTTTGGAGAGAAGTTTTACATGGCATAGTATCTCACAAATGTTGCCAGCATTAGGAGGGAAAAACCAGCGCTGAAAATTTTATCTGATGGTCTCGCCAGGATTTGAACCCAGGCGTTCAGCGTCATAGGCTTCTTATTTTGTGGCAGTTATATAGAAGTAAATACGTGCGGTGACAAATATTGGGAAACCTTTACCATTGATTCCATGCTTAAAGTTTGGACAAAAGAACTAAGCAAGGGCATATATGTACTTTATGTACACAAACTTCTGCCAAATAAGGCAAAAAATGAACGTAGACACATTTTTTTTTAATTTTTATGAAATTCATCAATCATCAGAAGAAGAGAAACCTTCATTAGAGCTGGCAAACCACCGATAATCGCAACATTCGATATTTTCTATAGTTTTAATAATAAATATCAATAGTACCGATACTATCATTAATTTCCCATCACCTATATTTTAAACAAAAATGAGAAGTAAAAATCAGTAGATCGATTTATTTAAATAGGAGCAATATCAATGCATTGACCAAATAAAACCAAGGTGTATTAAGTCAGTTAGAAGTCATGAGAAAAATCATTGCACAAAATGTTAGCCTAATCGGATGAAAACTGCGCCCTCTATAGGCACAATGTATCTTAATTCATTTTCGGATTGCTTATTTTTGTTCAGTTTTGCAAAAAATTTAGAATATCAATCGATATTCAGTCATAAAATTTAATATCGATAGTGCCATCGATATTATGCCCACACTAACCTTAGGGCGAACCGGTAGCCGAGTTGGTAGCGTGCTTGGATTACCAGTGCAGGGATCGTGGGTTCGATTCCCGGCAAAAGCCTTTATCTGTCGTGTGGTATCACAATGGACTTAAAATTGTCTAAGTGAGTCTGTAAAGGACTGCCACTCTTACCTAACCTAACCTTTCATACCATTTCCCTAAGTTGGTTCATGCCTAGTATCGTGTCCCCACCTAAGTACCGGTGTCTGTTAGCCGAATGCTCCAACGTCTCATCATGTTCCCTTCACATGTCATCTCTTGCCGCACCGATGTTGCATAAGTGAGCTCGTGGTCCTATGTGTCCCGTAATGCCACCAAAAGCTATACTGACCTTCCTCTTACTTCCTTTCAGTAATAGCCTCGTCCTCTCACGATCCGGATCACGCCCATAGGATTTTCACCGTCCTACCGACCGTTTCACTATTCCACAGAGTTGCATGAGCATTCGTCGCTCACGCCCTTAAATCGGACGGCGTCGACCTGAAAGGCTTCGGGTTAACCAAGTTTATCGACGGCAATTCTCTGGCCTTCACAGCCAAATAGTCTGCCATTTTATTCTCCCTTTGTCCTTTATGGCCCGGCACCCAAACGATTTGGGTTGTGCCGTCCTCGTTTATCTCCTTCTTACACTCCAAGACTGTTCGTGATCTTACCCTCCTGTTTGTTATTGCTTTTATGACCATTTTACTGTCCATAAAGATCTTCACACTCGACGTCCTCGCATTAGTACCATACCTCACCTCACTCATTCCGTGATCGCCCGGATCTCTGCTTGCAGGACCGTATTATGGTCAGGCAGTTTAAAATAGATCTCAGACCCTGGGTTCTCCCAGTATAAATCGATCCACGGATTTGATTTCGTGAGTCGCTAGAATCCTTTACTTATCTTCTATCTGGCTGAAATTTAGTGCGTTATGTTCACAAATGCTCTCTAACAATAACTCCAAATGCAACTCAGATAGGTCCATGGATTCAACTTCGAGACCACCTAAGCCATGATTTGGCTGAAACTTAGTACCTAAACCTTCCAATACTCACACCAATCATCACCCAGATAGTTTGAAACCTCCTATAAACCTATCCCTCGATATGAGATTTTGAGCCTCTATAGGTTTCAGTCATTACCCTATTTTACTCTTCTTATAATTCATTCAGGTCAATGGATTTCGATTCCGCCATAATTAGTTGGCCCATTATGGATAAGCAAAAACTTCGCCATAAACCGCTGGGCTGGAAGGCAACTCGTGGGCTTCAGCTGCCTTTTTTATACCCACCACCGTAGGATAGGGGGTATATTCATTTAGTCATTTCGTTTGCAACACATCGAAATATCAATGTCCGACCCTACAAAGTATACGTATTTCGGATCGTCGTAAAATTCTAAGACGAATAACGATGCTCGTGTGTCGATCCGTCTGCCCGTCCGTCTGTTGTAATCACTCTAGAGCTTTCAAAAATTGAGATATTGAGCTGAAATTTGGCACAGATGCGTCTTTTTGATGCAGGCTGGTTAAGTTCTTGAACGGGCCAAATTGGACCATATTTGTATATAGCTGCTATATAGACCGATCTGCTAATAAAGGGTCTAATGCCCATAAATGCTTTATTTTTTTGAAACAGTGAGTAGTTTAAGGCTTCCCGTCAACTGACCCAAATATGGATCAGATCGGACAATATTTAGATATAGCTGCCATATAGACCGATCTGCCGATAAAGGGACTGAAGCCCATAAAAGCTTTATTTATTACCCGATTTCGCTGAAATTTGAAATTGTGAGTTTTTCTGAGTCTCCCGATATCTGACCTTAATATGGTTCAAAACGGTATATAATTGGATATATCTGCCAAAAAGATTTATATTTTGTTCTACAAAATTGAATAGTGTCATATATTAGACCCCTCAATATCCGTGCCGAATTTGGGTGCTTTAGTTATCCAATTTTCACCGGATTGTGACAAAGGGGAGTTTACATATATATTCGAGGTGGTGGGTTTCCAAAGTTCGGCCCGGCCGAACTTAATGCCTTTTTATTAGTTCTTTATTCAATTTACTGCTAAAACGGAATTTTTAAAACTCTTTGAGTTTTAAAGAATGATTAGAAGAAATTTGTTTTAATAACAATTACATTTAAATGAGATTTTTAGGAAGAACATTTCTCCCGAACCGCTAATGTTGACATTTTAATGGAAACATTTCTTCCGAAAAGCTAATATAGACATTTTATGATTTAAACTAATTAAAAAAAAAAAAAAAACATTTTTCTTAGAACTAATTCATTTAAAATTTACTGAAAAAAACTCAAACTTAATGCGGATAACTGTACTTTTTTTAATAGTAAATGTTTGATAAGAATACTTCCTTTTATATAACTTTCGCAATGTGATTAAGGAATACCAGGAAACTAACCATAAAAAACTAATAAAAATAGAAATAAAAAGAATTTCAACACCCGATTCGCAACTATTAATGACATTTCTTTCTTTTGCATCATCTATGTAAATTTTAACATACATAACATTCTTTATATATAAGTTTACAGTCGTTCATGTGCTTCTGTTTAATAATTAAAATCGTAAATTAATTTACAAGCATATGCATGTATGTAGGCACATGTATACGTATAATCTTTAAAATGCATCTGTGCAATTAAATAAAAATAGAAATTGTTCTGCGACATTGCTTTCTTTTGTGTTATTATTATTGTTCTTATGGCATGTGCCCAGATTTCTTTTTGTTAATTATTTTATAATTTTTTTTATATAATTTTTGTTACCCTTTCATTAAAGGCAGCTGTCAACAACAAATAGATTTATTCCCTTGTTTTCTTTAGCCACAATGTGTGGTGTTTAAAGTTTGCTTTCATTGTTGTTGTTATTGTTGATAACTACAGTTACATCCCGACTTACAATGACACTATATGTCAAAGGCTTAAGTAACTTAAACTTAAGTAGGTCCCAACTCATTACAGGCAAATTTGAAGCAATTCTAAGTTTGTAGAGGGCATCTCCCTCTCCTTCAAACAGGAAACCTATATTTGTCTCTCTCTCATACAAATTCAAATTGCAGTACATGCCTTGTCTAGATAGAGACTATCTTAAATTGGTTTTGCTAGATCCCACTCCATAATTTCTTTCTTCTTCTCTTTCTGCTCTCTTTATTATATCATTTCATTTTAATATAACATATGTACAAAAGCATTTTATATGGGGCGCAGAGCAAGGGGATTCATTATGAGGTAGCTTTCTCTCCTTCAAGAAGGAAACCTATCTCTTTACTTCTCTCTCTCTCTCTCACTCTCTCTCTCTCTCTCTCTCTTTCTCTCATACAAATTCAAACTTGCGGTACTTGCCTAGTCTGGATAGAGACAATCTTAAATTGATTTTGACAATGTGTGTTGTTTAAAGTTTGCCTTCATTGTTGTTATTATTGTTGCTAACTACAGTTACAGCCAGACTTACAATGACACTGTATGTCAAAGGCTTAGGTAACTTAAATAGGTCCCAACTCATTTCAGGCAAATTTAATGCAATTGTAAGTTTGTAGAAGGCATCTGCCTTTCCTTCAAAAAGGAAAGCTATCTTTGTATCTCTCTCTCTCTCTCTCATACAAATTCAAATTGCGGTACTTGCCTAGTCTGAATTGAGACTAACTAAAATTGATTTTGTTGATTCTACTCCATCATTTTTTTCTCTCTCAGGTGCTCTCTTTATTATATCATCTCATTTTAATATAACAAAGGTATAAAAACATTTCATATGTGACGCAGAGCAAGGGGTCTACTGTTAAATGTTAAAACTAACAATTTAATCAAAAATCACAACAACAATTAGCCATTAAAATGTGTTGAGAGTTTTGTACTAATTATCTCTTTGGGTTTTCTTCTCTCTCTTTTAGATCGTGTCGCTGAATATTCAGATGAGGATGAAGAAGGTGAATTTAGTTCTGGTGAATTTAATGATGAACTCGGCATACCCGGTTATGATCCGAAACGCGATTATAATCCTTCCAAGCATGATATGCGTAAATATCGCAAATTGCAACGGTCCGAAGTTGAAGATGTTGTGGCATTAGCCGGCTCCAATAATCCCGTCGACAGTGATAGTGAATTCGAAATGAAGGATAAGAGTTCATCACGTGCTAAGATAAGCAGGGTAAGTTGAAACGCCATTGTATAAAAGATAGAAATGAGAAAAATAATGAGAAAACAAAAAAATTACAATGACGATAATTAAGATAAGACAAAATTCTTAATTCTTAAAATAATCGTAAGTTTTTTTTTTATCGGTATAGAATTTAAAATAGGATAGATAGTATTAAGGGCGCACAACAAGCCAACCATAGGTTTAGGTGTATGTCCAAAGTAGCATAGGGCGGAATAATATCAAAATTCAACATAACATTCACTGAAAAAAAATGTTGCCCTAATTTTAAACATCCGAGCCAAAGATTAGCTAACTTAATTTAAAGATGATATTTATTTTCCTTGATATTAAGGATTTCTTATTTTAAATGGTAGTTCAATAAATACTTAACTTTGCGCTTGTTATTAAAGACAATCATCTAAAATGAAGTTCAAAATACCCTTGAAAGTAAGGAAATTGACTTTGGAACAAGACAACCGTGTTCCGTATTTAAAGATGCGGCTAAGATGCCAAGTTTAAAAGAAGATTTTTCAAAAAATCGTAGCTGGACAATCATCTATACAGTAAAATAAAAATCAATCAGCGATCAAAATTTGAAACGGGTGGTCAGGTACGTTGGCAAATTGGACATTTAATTTAAAGATAGCATCCTTTCTTTGAGTTTTGGTTCTTTAACTCGTTTTCGTTGCTAAAATCCTACGAATAAGGAAAATTCTTCAATTTTTGGCCTTTTTTTTCAGTGTATATTTTGCTCCATATCATGAAACCCTAGAATGATGGCTCTGGGTGGCGTTCAGCGATGCACGTTAGAAATCAGAAAATCAGATTAAAGTTAGGATCACATCATTTTGTCTATAGGGAGATTGGAACATTTTTGTCTTTAGATAGTCCATGACATACTCATTTAGACAATTTTAGTCTATACCACTGTAGCAACTACCCAAAGACCCTGGTAAGATTCGAACCCACTGCCGCCGTACAGTTAATCAGAGCTTTCTTTCTACTGAGCCCCTAAAGCGCTGATCTTTACAAGAAAAAAAACATCGTTAAAGTTTTGTCTTTAGAAAAAATGTCATTGACAATTTATCGAAAATTTGTTTAAAATTTTGTCTTTAGAGAATATTTTATTAAAATCTTGTTTTTAGAAATATGTTGTAGAAATTTTTTCTTTACATTTGATTTAAATTTTGGCTTTAGACAAAATTTTATTAAAAATGTGTCTTTAGAGCAGATTTTATTGAAATTTTGTCTTTAGAGAACATTTTATGGAAATTTGATCGCGAGAAATTTTCAATGAGATTTTGTGTGTTTAAAAAAACTCATAAAATTTGACTTGAATAAAAATCGTAAAAATTTGGTCTTTGGGAAAATTTAATCTTTGGAGAAAATTTTGTGGAAATTATATCTTCAGATGTTCTTGTGCTGATTTGAACCCAACCATTCAGGATCAAAGGCGGACAAGCTTGTCTCTGCACTACGGTGGCCAAAAACCAACAGACAGAAGGAAATATGGACATCAAGCTATCCCATGTTATAAATTTAAACCTAGCACCATGGAATAGGGGGTATATTCACTTAGTCATTTCGTTTGCAACTCATCGAAATATCTGACGCTACAAAGTATATATATATATATATATTCTTGATCGTCATAGAAGCCTGAGACGATTGAACGACGCCCGTGTGTCAGTCCGTCCGTCGGTCTGTCTGTCTGTTGAATTCACGCTACAGCCTTCACAAATTGAAATATTGAGCTGAAATTTGGCACAGTTTCTTATTTTTTCTACACGCATGTAAAGTTCTTAAATCGGACTACATATAAATATAGATGCCATATAGACCAATCTGCTGATTTAGGCCGCATTTATTACCCGATTTCGCTTAAATTAAACACAGTGAGTTGCTTCCGTCACCCGACTGGAATATGGCCCAGATCGGATCATAGTTAGATAAGTTGCCATATAGACCGGTCTGCCTATTTAGGGTCTTAAGTCTATAAAAGCCGTATTTATTACTTGATTTCGCTGAAATTTGACAAAGTGAGTTGTTTTACCTTTGACTTATACGTAAACACAATTTTTTCAACGTCCATTCAGTTTTTATATTTATTGAAATAAAAGAACAAAAATTCCCGAGGATATCCGAGAACCAGGGAAGTGAAAAAAATTCCCATTTTCCCGAGATCGTAAAACTCTATCTGCTGGTAAACGGGGATGGTAGTCTCTGTGGTCTGTCCGAATCACAAATGCCAATTTCATAGGATTTTGAATAAGTATCACAAAAATGTGCTACAGAACCGGGAGCCCCAGTAGCCATGTAGATATGAGCATAGCGATGGTATTGAACAAGAAACCCTAGGCACCTTTCGAAACATTTACCAATGGCTGCTATGTTTATATCCAAAGACCTGGCGATCAGCCAGTTACTTTGCAGTAACTTTTAAATAATCCAATTTTTCCGCCTAACATAATGCTCACGGTCATTCAGCTTAACTCCACATTGGAGAGAAATCCAACTAAAATACATTTTCGTTTTCTAAAAGTTTCATTAAAATGTTAGCTTTGTCAGATTTCGGTTTGAAGACTTTCCGACTTGTCAACCAAAGTTTCAAATTTTTGTTTCTAAATTGTTTGTTTGTTTTTCCATTTCAAGTCTATTATGAAATTGTACTTCTGATAATGTAAATGACCTCCAATCACAAATTGGAATATAATCCCTGTATTTTACTGATAAGCGGTATGTTTTACACAATTAACCTAAGCGCCTTGTGGCATAACATTCATTTACCACAACATTTCACAAGTTTTGAAAATCTCCACAGTGACCTACATCAGTGCAAATTGAAAATAAGTGACCTGTCAGAATTTTCAAAGCTCATATACAGTTTAAATTTCTAAATCTCCCTTATAAACTGTTCACGTTTACATGCCATAAAGCTGCTAGTCATTCAATTAAAAAAAAAGTTCATTCACTATTGAAGACTTTTTTCATGCTACCGCCATCTATCTATTAATAGTAATAATAATCGTTCTAAATCTCCTGCAAGATCGTTAACATTTAAAATGTATATTAGAAAAAATTATCTCTGTGCCTATCATAAATCACATGGGCCGTGTTCTAGCACCAACAAATGCGTAGAATTTGACACAATGAGACAACATAATGCATCGAGGGACAAAATCCATGTACAAAACGAAAAACACAAAATATTTTATATTATTTGTGTAGTGTGTATTTGAAAATATGCCGACATTAAAAACCCCCCCAACAAAATAGTTCATTTTAGTTTAGTTTTATTTTTAGAAGCTAATGAACTTGTCTCAGGGGAAAATAATACTAACAACAACAACAGCTACTACAACAGCAACAACAAAAATCTATAAATATACATATAGGAGGTTTATTCGTAGGCAGACTGGCGGGTGGACCGGCAGACGTTTGGACTCCTTCATATGCCGCAATGCGTAATAATCATCTGTGTTAATCCCCTAAAATAGGTGGGGGTTAGTCGGAGGCAATAAATCAAAATATAAGACATGTTTTATATTCTGAAAGAAGGGAAAATATTGGGCTTGAGGTAGGAAAACCTTCCCTTTTCTCTTTTTCTCCCTTTCCCTAATGAACAGTGTCTTTAATATATAAGAAGGTACAACAAACAAATGTCTTTAAAAATTGTTAAAGAAAGAATAATACATATTTTCGAAGACGGTAAGGCCCCAATGCAAAAAAGGCCTGAACTGGAAATAAAATAAAAATCCAAAAAAGGCCCCAATGCGATAAAGCCCTAAACCATAAATGAAATAAAAATCCAAAAATTGGGTTTGTTTCAAAATGAAATAAGACCCCAAAAGTAAACATGAAATAAGGCCGTAAATGAAAAATACCCCAAACTAAAATAAAATATGGCCCCACAGTTTAGGAAATGGAAATGGGGAATAGAAATGAAATAACAACCCAAAAATTGGGGTTGTTTCATAATGAAATAAGACCCCAAAAGTAAACATGAAATAAGGCCGTAAATGAAAAATACCCCAAATTGAAATTAAATATGGCTCCACAATTTCGGGAATGAAATGTAGTCCCAATTTTAAAATGAAATAAAAACCCAATAAGTGGGTGATTGACCGATGTCGGGTAAATCTTTCGAAATGTGCTACTTTCTGTTTTATTTTAAACGTTTGTAAAACGAAATAAAAATTAGGTTTGTTGCTAAGGAGTCTTATTTCTGTGAATTTTACTCTAATTATACACTTCACCACCACTGTGGTACAGGGTGTTATAGATTTGAGCATTTGTTTGCAACGCTAAGAAGGAGAAGAGCTAGACCCATCGTTAAAAATACGGATCGGCTTAGAATAACTTCTTGATTCGATTTAGCTATGTCCGTCTGTCTGTATGTCCATGTATTCTTGTAATCAAGGTACAGGTCGCATTTGTTGTCTGATTTTCACAAAATTTTCCTCTTCTCTTTTTTCTTTCTTTTTTGATCCAAGGACGAACGCTATTGATTTTGAATAAAAACGGTCCAGATTTAGATATAGCTCCCATATACATCTTTCATCCGATATGCCCCTTTAAAGCTGTAGGAGCCACAATTTTTGTCCGATCTTTACCAAATTTAGCATGAAATGTTTCGTGTGACGTCTTCATCTAAGTTGGTTCAGATTTAGATGTAGCTCCCATATATAACTTTCATCCGATTTGACCTATTAAGCCTGTGGAAGGCACAATTTTGGTCTGAGCTTTTCCAAACTTTGCACGAAGTGCTTTTTGTGACATCCCAATATGTGTGCAAAATTTCATTGAAATCTGCCCCGATTTAGATATAGCTCCCATATATATCTCTCATCCGATATGCCCTTTTAAAGCTGTATGAGCCACAATTTTGATCCGATCTTTACCAAATTTGGCATGAAGTATTTTTTTTGACGTCCCAATATGTGTGCATAATTTCATCAGAATTGGATCATATTTATATGTATATATCTCCCATATATATTTTTCATCCGATATGGTCTTTTAAGGCTGTAGAAGGCACAATTTTGGTCCGATCTTTGCCAAATTTGACAGGGTATGTTTTATTTGATATTTATCAAAATCGAACCAGATTTAGGTAAAGTTCCCATATGTATCTTTTATGCGTTTCGACTTTTAAGGCTGTAGAGTATTGTATGGTGTAGAGTATTGTATAATCAGCCCCCCGACTTTTACCTTTCCTTACTGATTTTCAAATAAAAAAGTCCCACAAATCGAAATAAAGCCCCAATTACTGCTCTTTTTTTGAAAATTCCGGTCTGTTTTTGGCCAACATTGGCAATTTTGATATTCATATGCTCAACACATTATTTGTGTCTGTGATCAGACACAGGAGGCCACGGCAGCTCAGGGCTTAGTGTGTCCGCCTATGACGCTGAATGCCTGGGTTCGAATCCTGGCGAGAACATCCGAACAATTTTTCAGCGGTGGTTATCCCCTCCTAATGCTGGGGACATTTGTGGGTTACTGTACCATTTGATAGGACAGGTACCGAATATACAAATTGAGCTTTAAACTTGAATCGCACAGCACTCATTGATATTTGAGAAGTTTGCCCCTGTTCCTTAATGGAATATTCATGGTCAAACTTGCATTTGACTAAACACAGGAGGCCATCTAAGCGTAGAGGTTAACATGTCCGTCTATGACGCTGAATGCCTGGATTCGAATCCTGGCGAGAACATCTGAACAAATTTTTCGCAGTGGTTTTATCCCCCTAATGCTGGTGGCGCTTTCGATACCCCTTTACGTTCAAAGGTATTTCAAGCCATGTCTGAGTTTTCTATCCCTGCATATTAATATGACTCTGCACGATGACACTTGCTGATACACGAGATTTCAGACAAGGAGACAGCCTATCGTGTAATCTCTTTAATATCCTGCTGGAGAAGATTTTACGAGATGCAGATGTGAATAGATATGGCACACCAATCACAAGAGTACACATGCTACTCGGCTAAGCCGATGACATCGACATCATAGGTCGGTCACCGGAAGTAGTAACTGCAGCCTTTGAAAGAATTGAAAGACAGTCAGTGAAACTGGGTCTGGCAGTAAATGGAGATAAGACGAAATGGATAGTTTCAACTCCCAAAAAGCCCTGCACAACCGAGCAGATAAAAAAAATGGAGAAAGTTGGAAACCACAACTTTGAGACAGTCAGTAACTTTATCTACCTCGGCACCGCCATAACCGAAACGGATGTTCCTTAATGGAATATTCATGGTCAAACTTGCATTTGACTAAACACAGGAGGCCACCTAAGCGTAGAGGTTAACATGTCCGTCTATGACGCTGAATGCCTGGATTCGAATCCTGGCGAGAACATCTGAACAAATTTTTCGCAGTGGTTTTATCCCCCTAATGCTGGTGGCGCTTTCGAGCACTACCCGTGCTCTTATATGGTTCTGAAGCATGGTAACTTGTGAAAGCAGATGAGGCAGTACTTGGAGTATTTGAGAGAAAGATTCTTCGTAACATATATGGACCAGTTTGTGTTAATAGATAATATAGGCGACGCATGAACCACGAGTTGTATAACGACGATAGCATAGTTACGCGCATCAAAATACAACGACAGCGTTGGCTAGGTCATGTCAGAATGGATGAAGAAGATCCAGCAAAGCAGTCTTTAGAAGGCAAACACGTTCGTACACGCAAAGGGAAGACCAAAAGCCCGATGGAAAGATCAAGTGATAAGAGACACCTCGAATCTTGGTGTCAGAGATTTTAGAATTAGCGAGATTTTAGGTTATCATTTAATTTTTATACCCTCAATCGTAGGATGGGGCTATACGAACATCGTCACTCAGTCAGAGATTTTAGTATGAGCGAGATTTTAGGTTATCATTTAATTTTTATGCCCTCCCATCGTAGGATGGGGCTATACGAACATCGTCATTCTGTTTGTAACTCATCTAAATAAAGACTTGAGGTCCCACAACGTATATAAAGGGTGATTTTTTAAGATCTATAGAAAAGATTTTCAAAAAAAAAACATAAAATTTAGAAAGATACATGAAATCTTTATTTGAATCGATAGTATGGCCCATTTAATTTAATATTTGAAGACTATTTCATGCAAATGTTGAGCATGACTGCGCTTAAAATGGTCCATCTGCTTAGTCCAATGTTAGCATACTCTTTCCAACATTTCGGCCGGTATTTCATGAATAAATGCTCCAATTCGTCAATTGAAGCGGACTTATCTGTATAGACATGAGCTTAAACATAGCTCCACAAAAAATTGTCTAAAGTCGTTTAATCGCATGATCTAGGCGGCCAATTGACCGGTCCCAAATGTGAAATAAAATGTTCACCGAACTCGCCTCTCAATAAGTCCATTGTTACGCATGTGGCACCGTCTTGTTGAAACCACATGTCATGCAAGTCAAGCTCTTTCATTTTGGGCAAAAAAAGTGGCATATCATCTCACGGTGGCGGTAGCTCACCATTTACAGTTACATTACGATTCGCATCATCTTTGAAGAAGTACGGTCCAATGATGCCACCAGCCCATAAACCGCACCAAACTGTGACTTTTTCTGGATACATTCGTGCCTCTTGCAGAGCACGCATTTTGTTAACAAAATTCAATAAATTGCAAGAGTTGTTCGTTTGGTTAAATTATTGATCAACCGGAATATGTTTGACAGTGAAACAAAACACGAAACGTGCATGAGCTGTTTCAACCAGTGTTTCGCAAAAGATAATAGCTAAAAAATCACCCTTAATATACTTTGTTGAGTCGCAGATCAATATTTCGATGTGTGACAAAAGGAATGACGAATTTAGTATACCCCCATCCGGTGGTGGAGGGTGGAAAAATACGGTCCCTAGCCATATAAATATGAAAAAGACATTTAAAGAATGTGTCAAATGTAATCCATGGTGGAGAATAAGATAAGATTCGGACAAGTATTTAGTTTTACTTGTTTTAACTAAAAAAAATATTTTTGTTTGCCTCCACGACGTTTAACTCTTAAACTAAGGTGCAATTAAAAAATCATTATAAACTTTAAGCACACAACTCATTGTTTTCAACACACAATAGCAACGCTCTTCTATTGACGTAGTTTTTCCCCAAATATTCCTTGCTTCTCATACACCACCTACTTCAAAATGCGTTATGTATAAAGCACACCTATTATAAGAAATGCATGCACCACATATGAATGAATTAATGAATGCCACATTGTGTGGCAGTGTGTCTTTGGTAAATTAGCACCTACATCCGTATACATGTAGTATGCCAGCCATGGACGGACCGACGGACGTATGCGGATGTGTACAAAAGTGAGGACATAAATAGATGTGCGTTGTGGCATGATGGCCAACAGGCTGGTATAACCATACCCGGTGTTAGCTACCCAGTTGCCACATGTCAGCAACTTGAAGTAGGATACTTTTCGGTGTACCTACCTGTGTATGGTATGGGGGAAGTGTGTGCATGTTCATGGGTTTCTTTCCTTCTTCTTTTCCTTTTTTTTTTTTAATTTTACAAAATTAATTGAGGACATTTAGTTTATATTTTGTACAATACCCACTTGAACACTTTTGGTTGTTGGTTGCTCCAAATTAGACTCGTAGAAGATGTGTTGTTGGCTTATGATGATGACGTCTGTAGCCATTTTTTTGTTCTCACCTTTTTTTGTGGATGTTATGAATGGTGGGGAGTAGTCGGCTTAATGGTTAAATGTGAAAAATTATAAAACAGGTGTTAAAAGTTTATGCCCATTAAATGCCAATTAGGATTAAACAATGGATTTATGATGGTTTAATGGCTCTCTAGAGGTGAAAAGGACTTGGAAAGTGTTCTTTTTTCCACAAAAAGAGAGAACATTTAAAATATTAAAGCAATGTTTCTAGAAAAGTGTTGTAAAATGCTAACATTTATTAAATTTTTTTCTAAAGAGAAAATCTTAAAATCTTTTTTCTGGCAAAAAAGCCAGGCTTGGTCTCCAAGCTGATGGAAAGCCATCTCTACTACCGTGGACTAAGTAACGAATGTCATCTGTGGCGCCAAGTCATCCAAGGTGCTGAGCCCCGACGAAATCTCTACACTGTTGCCGAAGAATCTGGATATACCTCGAGTCGAGTACCTTACAATTGTCCTCAAACTGTCTTTGACCACTCTAATAGTGCCCGACGTCTGGAAGATGGGCACAGTGAACCCTCTACTGAATCCTGGAAAGGTCCCTAGTAAGGGGGAGTCGTACAGACGGATCTCCCTTCTCTCACCAGTAGCCAAGACGCTTGAGGCCCTACTCCTCCTGTGCTTCGTTGGAGAATTTTCGTTCGCCGAGCATCAGCATAGATTTCGAAGACTTCAAAGCACAACAACAGCTTTGCATGTCATCACCGCACACATTTGCCGTGGTTTCAATCTGCCCAGGTCATGTAATAGGGCGGTTCTCGTGGCATTCGATCGATGATCAGCCATGCCAAACTCTTTGAGGACATCGCCAACACGTCTCTCCAGCCAGGCCTAGTCTCCAAACCGATGGAAAGCCATCACAATTTACCGCTGACGATGTTACAAATGTCATCTGTGGCGCCAAACCATCCAAGGCGTTGGGCCCTCGTGGCATTCGATCGATGATCAGCCATGCCAAACTCTTTGAGGACATCGCCAACATGTCTCTCCAGCCAGGCCTAGTCTCCAAGCCGATGGAAAGCCATCACAATTTTCCGCTGACGATGTTACAAATGTCATCTGTGGGGCCAAACCATCCAAGGTGTTGGGTACTGACGGAATCTCTACACTGATGTTAAAGAACCTGGATCTTACTGGCGTCGAGTACCTTAAAACACTCTAATAGTGCTCCGACATTGTTTAACCTCTGGAGGCTACCGTAGCACAGAGATTAGCATGTCCGCATATGACGCCGAACGCCTGGGTTCGAAATCGGTGAGAACATAAGACAAGAATTTTTTTCCGGCGGTGGTTATCTAATTCTGGCGACATTTGTGAGGTACTATGCCATATAAAAAACTACTCCCCAAAGAGGTGTCGCAGAGCGGCAGACCGTTCGGACTCGACTTTAAAAAGGAGGCATCTTATCATTGAGCTTAAATCTCAATCGGACAGCACTCATTGATATGTGAGAAATTGACCACGATCCCTATGCCGTCCCTCTAGACGGCATAGTATATGATCACTATAGGTGATGACTGTACTAGCATGGCATTAGGCCCGCCACCCATTGATGACATCTGCGACAGGTTAAACGTCTACTTCAACGAACTTTCCGCTTATTTCGCTGCAAGAGATTTGAAGATATCTGCCACCAAATCTTCAACCACATTATTCAATACAAATACGCGTGTGGTGAATAAAGAATTGAAAGTGAAAGTCGATGGAGCAACGATTCTTACCATTTGACCACCCAAAACACTTGGTGTCATATTTGACAGCTCCTCCACATTCTGCTCACATGCCACATCAATTTGCTATAAAGTCAAAAGTAGAAACAAGGTCCTCAAGTCACAGTTGACTACGAACAAAGCAATTGTTCGGTCTGTGGTAAGTTATACAGTGCCAATGTAGTGGAATAATATTCAGATATATCAGAATGCCGATCTTCGAACTGCTACGGACTGTCTCCTCAGTTCTCAAGTGGGCCACCTTCATTAAGAGACAAAGATTCTACTCGTGCGAAGACATGCTGTTTAAGCAATACCTTCTGGGCTGTTATCGCAGACACCATCCAAATCATATGCTGTCTAAGCAATACCTTCTGTGCTGTTATCGCGCGACCATCCAAACCGTCATCTCGTAGAAAGGTGTCCACTGCCCAGAAGGTTTAAGGTGGATATACATGATATAGAGCGTGAGGTTCAGCGCTGTAAGAGAGAACCTCCAGACACGTCATTTCGTCAGGAGGCCACCGTAGCGCAGAGGTTAGCATGTCCGCCTATGCCGCTTGGGTTGAATTCCTGGCCAATGTAAAATTTTCACCGGTAGTTTTTCCCCTTCTAATGCTGGCGACATTTTTGAGGTACTATGCCATGTAAATATTTCTCCTCAAGAAAGGTTTCGCACTGCGGCACCCCATTCAGACTCGACTATAAAAAGGAAGCCCCTTATCATTGAGCTTAATCTTGAATCGGACAGCACTCATTGATATGTGAGAAGTTTGCCTCTGTTCTTTATTGGAAAGTTCCAGGGCAAATTTGCATTTGCATTGTACCACGTCATTTCACTTGTCTGTGCAAAAGAATATTTGGAGTCCCTGAGTTCATTTTAGTCCACTTAGCATTTAGACTGCACAGATAAAAATAATTTTGAAAACAATAACTTTTGTCGCAAAAGAAGAAATTTGTTAATTTTCCTGCAACAATTTATTATGAATCTCAACGACCCAAAGTACAAATTTGTTGTTGAAATGTACTCGCCTTCCAAGCTAACAAAACAGCAACAACAATATTATTCAAAAGCAATACAAAAAACCCTTTTACCAACGACGCCACACATGCGCTTGCTTTGCTGCACAGCTTCGGTGTGTATTGTTAGTTCTAGATTCTTTGTTCGGTACGCGCTGCTTGTTCTCGTTCGTTATTGCTGCACTCAGTGTTTTCTGTGTCACTCTCTGTAACATTACCCTTTAAAACAAATGTTAATAATTTTGTCGCCGCTGAGGATTGAACTCTTGATCTCTTGTATGGTTGTCTTCACGCATCCTCTAACCTACTGACATCATGACAAATATTAAAATAAAATTTGTTTGACCGGCCGGGGGATTCGTACCTGCAAGTCATGAATACCATGGGAGTTTGGTGCGCTACATGATATTACGGCTTCTTTAACAACTACCTCAACTAAAGAATTTGTTGAAAATCCACAAAATTTCAATTATTTTGTCTGTCAAGTCTCTACAAAACTACTTCGACAAATAATGTCTTCAATTCAATGCAAAAATTCGTTGAGAATTTGAAGTTTCACATACAAATTTGGTAGTTGGTGTTTCCTTAGAGTAATTTTTTTCTGTGTGGTGTTTTGAAGTATGATTTATTTGAATTACAATTTACCTCGCGATTTACTATATTGCATGATAGTTTGCATTGAATGGGTGAAAATTTTTTCCGATTTACTTTATTCTTAAAAAAGCTATGAGTAATTGTTATGACTACTTACAACCTAATACAGTTTACTTAATGACTTCAATTTACTTCTCCGCTGAACGAAAATAAAACAAAATCTTCTTTCATGACTCATAACAAATGTCTTCATTGCTTTCATTTATCTCTTACTCACCCCAAACTCGTTTTTTTTTTGTTACAGACTATTTCCTTGCAACAACGTAATTTTAAGCAAAAAATCTTTGCTTTGCTGAAACGTTTCAAAGCCTCTGAGGAATTGGAAGGTGAAGTGAATCGCGGCACAGCCGCTCTACGTGGTGAACGTGATTTGGATGCTTTATTTCAAGAGCTCGAATCATTGTCATGCTGTGAGGGTGATGATTCGGGGCCAGATATAGACAGTCTATCGATTGGTTCGACACCCAAACCCTCCCTAAGGCCATTCTTTACCAACTCACGCATAATGTTGCACGATGCTGCTGGTGGTAAGTTGAAAAAATTTAAATTTTCTTGCTTTTTTCGATTTATCCTTGGCTAGAGATTTAGATAAATTTATGTATCTATTTTTTTCCATTATTTTTTAATCACCTGAGCTTTTTATTTTGAGTATACTATCGATACATACATATTTATTCATCATATATAACATAGCATCATAACATATTTATCTACATATATAACCTCATGTATAACGTTACTACATTTACCTTTTTAATTAGCTGTAACTTATTATTAATATCCATATTAATTCGTAAATTATCGTATTCATATGCATTCATATACTTGTGTTTTTGAACTGCTTCATGCGCATTTGTTGAATGAAGAAAAAATGAAAGTAAAGCATTAAGAAAAAACATTTATTTAATAACACATAATAATACATTTTAAGTTATAGTCTGTTGTAACATAAAAGTAAGATCTGTATACCCTACAGCATTTTTATGGCATTGGGTATTAGAACTAAAGTTCTTGTTTTACCATATAAACAAACTGTTTGTTGGCAAAGTCGATCCCTCTACTCCTTTTGTTTCGGTTTGTCAAAACTTTTCAACATTATACAAGAAAGAGTGAATTTACATGAACTTATTCAATAAGTCAATGTTCTAATCGTTATAGCCTTTACCAAGGGCATTCTCATAGAACAATATGTTGCTTCCCTCAAAATATAGCCATAAATTTCACTACTGAACACATTAATTGAGGAAAATGTATTGTGAGCAAGCAAAGAATTCGGTAAATCTGAAAGCAATCAGGAACTCAAAAAAAAAGTCCAACACGTTATTAACACTTACATTTCAATAATTACAAACTGTCTTTTAGATTTTCTAGCATTATTTTCTGAAGGTAAAACCTTATTTGAAGGTTATTGCCTTCTGCATCATTAGTGTCTCTATGTCCTTCTGAAATTAGCAGGCTAAATGTTGTTTGATTCGAAAGCTGAATGAAAGTTCAGCTTTGGGTTCTCCTCCGTCACTTTCCAACTCCAAGTTTTGAGATGTGTTTATTCTTTTCCACTTCAGCATAGCCATCTTATGAAACAAAAAGGGGGATCTTTCTAACAGCTATAGGAAAGTTTAAAAAAGCACACATAAAATTCAGAAACATGCATGAAAACTTTATTTAAATCGATAGTACGGTCCATATAATTTAATGTTTGAAGATTAGTTCATGTTGCAAGCATTAGGAGGGGAACATTTTGGCATACTCTTTCCAACATTTCGGTCGGTGTCTCACGAATAAATGCTTCAATGTTGTCTTCCAATGCTTTCATAAACATGAGCTTTAACACAGACCCACAAAGATTTGACTAAAGTCGTTAAATCGCACGATCTAGGCGGCCAATTGACCGGTCCTGAATGTGAAAAAAAATGTTCACCGAACTCGCCCCACAATAGTTCCATTGTTACGCGTGCTGTGTGTCATGTGGCATCGGCTTGTTGAAACCACATTTCATGCAAGTCCAAAAAAGTTGGATATCATCCCACGGTAGCGCTCATCATTCACATCTTTGAAGAAGTACGATCCAATGAAGCCACCAGCCCATAAACTGCACCAAACTGTGACTTTTTCTGGATGCATTGATAGCTCTTGCAATGCTTCTGGCTGATCTTCACCCATTGAGATGTATGACAGTGAAACAAAACACGAAACGTGCGTGAGCTGTTTAAACCAGCGTAGCCAAAACGATAATAGCTAAAAAGCACCCTTTATAATATTCTATCCGCAACCTGGCGAGACCATCAGAAAAAATGTTCAGCGGTGGGTTTCCCCTCGTAATGCTGGCAACATTTGTGAGGTACTATGCCATGTAAAACTTCTCTCCAAAGAGGTGTCGCACTGCGGAACGTAATTTGGATTTGATCCTAAACTTGTAAAAACGCAAATACAAGTTTGCCCACGAACATTGCATCAAAGAGTAGGGGGAACATTTATTACATACTACCGCTAAATACTATTTCTGATGTTGTCGCCAGAATTCAAACTATGCGCAACGGTGGCCTCCGATCCTAAACTCGTAACTTAGTCAATAAGACATGCGGGGAAGATGATGCGACGTTGGAGCATTTCCTAGCTTTCGTGTCTAACAGATACCGGCACTTAGATGCGGACTCTATACCAGACATGAACCAACTTAGAGGGGTGGCATGGAAAATATTTAAGGATATTGTAAGTAGCACGGGATTCCTAACTTAGATTTTCTTTTTGGAGATTGCTTTTTTTGTATTTAGAGCGCGCAATAAGCCGAATACTGGCTCAGGTGTATGTCACGGGGCGAATTAATATATGTACGCTCTTTTCAACCTAACCTAACGTGGTCAATAGTAGCAATCATTGGCGTATATTATTCTCCTTTTTATACCTACTATGACTAAATAAAGACTAAATACAAGTCTACAGATCTTCTTCTACATTACTATTGTAACGAATAGTGAAGAGTACAACAATGTCGACCCTCTCCTTTAACTTACTTAACTTAATTTTCTTCACTATCTACTTTTTTCATCCAATTTGAAAAGCGAAAGTTCTTTTTTGTTATATCGCGTAGAGAGGGAGTTTATAATTATTATAGCCTTCATTATTTTTTTTTAATTACAGTCAACCAACCATGCTATGCAAATCTATTAACCAAAATATTCAAATTTAGTATGCCACACAAAAACATTTCTACGATAACAATTAAGAGCAATACCGCCTCTTTTAAATTTGTTTCTTTGATCCATTTATATGGCCAAGAGCCACTTATAGTTGTATTTTTGTTTTGTTTTATTATTTCAACTTATTTTTAATTGTTCTTCACTTTTGTTTTCATTGTTAACAATTAGGTTTCGATTGTACGTTCATGTTGTTTTCTCATTCATTCTTTCTCTTTTGGGTTAATGATTGTTGTTTTTGTTCTTGGCATTCATGGAATTGAAAATCAAAAATACAATACAAAGCAAAAAAAAAATGTAAAATTAACGCTAGATTTATATGGGTCAAATATTTTTAAAACAAGTATTTATTATTAATCATATCACATATTTGATATATGCAGTATTTTTGTATGACACAACAATGGGTGTTTAGATTTTTTGAGGTCACTTGTGGAATTTTTTGTTGAGGATTTTATTTAATGATTTTTTTTGTTTCATTTAAAGAACGGGGAATATTATACAATAGTTTTGTATTGAGGTATTTAGGTTGCTAAATGAAAAAAATATATTTATAAAAATTTTAAGAATTCAGGAATGCAACCTATTTGCATTCATTTGGTAAGAGCTCTCTAAGTACAGTCGAAACCGCATAACAGTAATACGCTTTAGTGAAAAATTTCGCTAAAGTGTAACTTAATGGAAAGTACCATACATATTTGGTGTTATTCAATGCAATTGAATTCGCTTAAGTAAAAATCGCTTTACTGAAAATACCCCTAAACAGAAAAAGTTTTCACACCACACATTCCGCTTTTTTATGAAACTGAAATTGCCTAAATGAAAAAGTTATTTCTATGAGAAACTATCTGGAGTTTTATAAATTTGCTTGGTAAATACAAATTTGGAAACATCGTCTATGATTGTCTCTGATTTTTCTACTGAGCATAAAATCCAAATTTTTGCAAATTTTGCCCATGAACATTCCTCTAAGGAACAGCGGCACACTTCTCACATATCAATAAGTGCAGTCCAAATGAAGTTTAAGCTCATTGATAAGAGGCCTCCTTTTAATAGCCGAGTCCGAACGGCGTGTCACAGTGCGACACCTCTTTGGAGAGAAGTTTTACATGGCAATGTACCCCACAAATGTTGCCAGCATTAGGAAGGGAAAACCACCAATGAAAAATTGTTTCTGATGATCTCGCAGGGTTCGAACCCAGGTGTTAAGCGTCATAGGCAGACATGCTATCCTCTGCGTTACAGTGACCTCCCTTCTACTGAGCGTTGCTGTTTTTCAACTCAAATTATTTCATGCATAATTAGAACGATGACGTGAAAATTCGTTTGCATTTATTCTTATACAGTTGTTTTGACCTACATATGGTAGCAAAGCGCAATTCGCACTTATCTTTAATGTGTCTAACCGCCAAAAGGAGGCAGTTATCCGATATTGTTGGTCGTTAAACAAAATTCGCACTTAAACCATTGGACGTTGAAAGAGTCATTTGTATAGAAAATTGAAAAGAAATTCACATTTTTAATTGTTGGCAGAAATATCACATTCGCACTCAAACGATTGGCTTACTTACATTAATTGGTTATGACAGAACATTTGTTCCACAAGCCGAACGTAGAATAGAGTGCCAAGCGCCTCGATTTCTGCGCTCATTCTAAAATCTCTGACACCAAGTTTCGAGGTGTCTCCCACCACTTGATCTTTCCATCGGGCTTTTGGTCTTCCCGCTTTGCGCGTACCACCATGTTTGCCTTCAAAAGACTTCTTTGCTGGAGCTTCTTCATCCATTTTGACAACATGAGCATTAACGCAGCCGTTCTATTTTGATACATGTATTTAACTATGCTATCGTCGTCATTCAGCTCGTGGTTTATACGTCGCCTATAATCCCCATTAACGCAAACGTTACGAAGTATCTTTCTCTCAAATTCTCCAAGCACTGCCTTTTCTGCTTTTACAAGTACCCATGCCTCAGAACCATATAACACGGGTAGTATCAGTGTCTTGTATAGTGTGATCTTCGTCTATCGAGAGGTGGCCTTGTTTCTAAACTGCTTACTTAATCCAAATAGCATCTTTTTGCCAGTTGTTGTTGTTGCAGCAGTTTGTTGCTTTTTATCTTTCGTCAAGAACCAGAAACTCTGCGACTAAGATGGGGTGCGTCCACAGGGATCTATTGGGTTGCCCAAAAAGTAATCGGATTTTTTAAAAGAAAGTACATAATTGCATTTTTAATAAAACTTAGAATGAACTTTAATCAAATATACTTTTTTACACTTTTTTTCTAAAGCAAGCTAATAGTAACAGCTGATAACTGACAGAAGAAAGAGTCACAAGCTGTGAAAAAATTTGTCAACGCCGACTATATGAAAAATCCGCAATTACTTTTTGGGCAACCCAATAGTTCTCGAGTCGAGTGGGTCTGGCTGGGCAGTTAAACAGGTGACGTGTATCGTGTGGTCCCTGGCTACAATCGGGACCTACATCTTGCAAATCGGCATCAATCATTGCTCTGTAGAAGTTGTTATGTTCAAACCTATTTTAACCTAATGCTAACAAGTCCTATGAGATACAAATAGCCACATTACCAATGTGTGTTTAGACCATGTTAAAGCAAAAAAAAAAGGTTTCTAAATATCATGATTAACTTTTTTATATAGCCAATCATGTATTTGACTTACTATTTCATTTCAGACTTAGCCAGCTTTTATTTGTGATACTCCTTCAAAACAACCCTCATATGTAGACGAAATACTAACATGAGGAACAGAACTATAAATGTTTAGTTACATGCTCCACCATTGTTGATCGCTCATACTTAACATTCCCTAGCAATTAGTTTAGAGCTAATTTAAGTGCTAGAGCTTACTTCAGCAAAATGCCCTTACTAATAGATAGCTAATAACCAAATCAAAGAGTTCACCTGATAGATATCTGTTGCATTCAATTTGGCCATATTTATAACCTATGTTCCTGTGTACCATTGTTGACTTTTTTCAGAAATGGTACATCATCCTACCTCGCCAATACACGACCACGACCGAACTTGGTCTGTTAAGATTCTACAAAAGTTTTTAACTTCCAAAACTAAAGGTGGGTGTTGCCAAGAATCAGCCTCATCCTTCGTATGCTCTACTCATAGTTTTTTTTTGGCATTTGTTATCCAAATCTGCTCTCATTCAATGACATTTCATACTGTTTTTTTTAAATCTATACTAACAGCAGAGATTTTAGCGTTTTTTTTTTTTTTGATTTATAACAGAAATATGGGTATAATAAATAAATAAATATAAATTAGGATAAATAAAAATCCAATTTTGCTGAAATTTTATATGAAATTTTGACACATTGACATTTCGTATAGAGAAAATTCTTGACAAAATTTCCTATAAAATAAAATTTAGACAATATTTTCCATACTCTACCAAACTTCCATAAAAATATTTTTTTTTAATAAATAAAACCTGGGCGCAGGGAGCAACAGTGAGAGTCGTTGACGTTGTCTAGCTTTCGAAGCCATCAATACAACTTCCACCAGATGCACAGAATCAAGTGTACCACGGAAGTAGTGTAATTGTCACAGAAAGAAAGTCTGTCATTACACAAAAACACATGCATTGGGAAAAAGTACAGCTTAAAGACAGGGTTGTCGAGCGTGGTTACTGTGGTAATTGTATCATAGAGGCGTTTTCGCTATTAATTTCAATTCAAATACAACATACCAACGCCAGGACCTTGAAGCCATCACACCTAATATGGTTGAAAAGTCTTGTAACCAAAGACGAAACGCGTCCCATACTAGTTGGTGTATGTTGCTGTCTCTGGTTTTCCTTTTCCATTTGCAAAAAAAAGTCCGATCATCGAGCTCGTATCGATAGAGAAACTAACAAAAAATCGTAAAATTTAATGATCTTCGCCCTAACAGGCAAAAAACTTAGGAGTAAAACTAAAATTTCGTCGAAATTTTCTATAAACATTTTTTTTTTCAATTTTATGAAATATTTTTATACCCAGCACCGTAGGATAGGAGGTATATTCATTTAGTCATTCCGTTTGTAACACATCGAAACATCAATTTCCGAACCTATATATATTTCGGATCGTCGTAAACGACTAAGACGATTTAACAATGTCCGTGTGTCTGTCTGTCCGTCCGTCTGTTATAATCACTCTACAGCCTTCAAAAATCGAGATATTGAGCTGAAATTTGGCACAGAGACGTCTTTTGATGCACGCTGGTTATTATAAACCTCCCGACATCGGTCCTAAATATGGTTCAGATCGGTTTTTATTTGGATGTAGCTGCCATATAGACCGATCTCCCTTAATCGGGAGATAGGGAGTCTGAAGACCATAAAAGCTTTATTTTTATTCAATACCGCTGAAATTTGAAACAGTGAGCAGCTTTGGGCCTTTATATGGATTGCATGGGACTATATTTAGATATAGCTTCCATCTGCCGATAAGGGGTCTCAAGCCCATAAAAGCTTTATTTAAAGTGTCTGAAGCCCATAAAACCTTTATTTATTACACGATTTCGCTGAAATCAGTGAGTTGTTTTAAGCCTCCACACATCCGCCCCAAATATGTTTCAGATCGATCTATATTTAGATATAGCTGCCATATAGACCGATCTGTCGTTTGAGGGTCTGGAACCCATAAAAGCTGCATTTATTACCCAATTTCGCTGAAATTTAAATCAGTGAGTTATTTTAAGCCACCCGTCATCTGACCCAAATATGGTAAAAATCCGACTTTATTTAGATATAGCTGTCATCTACACCGATGTGTCGATTAAGGGTCTGAAGCTCATAAAAGCTTTATTTTTACCCGAAATTCGACCCAAATATGGCTCAGATCAGACTATATAGATATAGCTGTCATATAGACCGATCTTTCAATTTAGGGTCTTAATCCCATAAAAAGCTGATTTATTGTCTGAGAATGTTTCTTGTATGTGAGTTCACGGGACCTGAATAAAATATGATCGAGACCAGCCCATATTAAGATATAACTACGGATATAGTAGTGGAGTTATAATAAAATATGATGATTATAATATCTTTATTTAGTTTGGTCTAGATCGGTCCAGATTTGGTTATAGGTGCCATATAGTACGATCTTTCGATTTAAAATCTTGGCCCTTTAAAAAGCGCATTTATTATCCGATTTCGTCGAAATTTTACGCATTGACTTATGTTAGGCTTTTCGACACCCGTATCCCATATGGTTCAGATCGGTTTAATTTGGATATAGCTGCCAAAAAGGCAGCTACAAAATTAACCTGTAACTTATATTTATTAGACCACTCAATGTCCGAGCCGAACTTGGTCCAAATCGGTTCTCAGTTCTCAACCGATTTGACTGAATTTATGGATGAGGTGTTCTAGTATAACTTCCATTATATATATATAGCTGCCAAAAAGGCATCTACAAAATTGACCAGTAACTTATATTTATTAGACCACTCAATGTCCGAGCCGAACTTGGTCCAAATCGGTTCTCAGTTCTCAACCGATTTGGCTGAAATTATGGATGAGGTGTTCTAGTATAACTTCCATTAACTGTGCTAAGTAAGAATCTATCGGTTCATAACCTGGTATATGGCAGCATATTAACCGATCTTGGATCTTGAGTTCTTGAGCCGCTAGAGGGCTCAATTCTCATCCGATTTGGCTGAAATTTTGCATGAGGTGTTTTGTTATGACTTCCAACAACTGTGCTAAGTATGGCGCAAATCGGTACATAACCATATATTGCTGCCATATAAACCGATCTTGGATATTGAGTTCTTCAGCCTCTAGAGAGCGAAATTCTAATCCGATTTGGCAGAAATTTAATACAATGGCTTCTCTCATGACCTTCAACATGCGTGTTCAATATGGTCTGAATCGATCTATAGCTTGATACAGCTCCCATATAAACCGATCTCCCGATTTTGCTTCTTGAGCGCCTATAACGCGAATTTCTTATCCGAATGCACCGAAATATTACACAATGGTCCGAATCGGAATTTAGCATGCTCTTACTTGTTAAAATTCTGTTTTTGCTTTTAGTGGTCAATTATCTATAAAATATGTCTGGTTAGTATAAAATATCTCCACTTTTTTGAGGATATTCGAATTAATTTTTAATTTTTTGAAATTTTTACCGAGTTTGGTCCCCAACTTCTAAACCAAGTATCGGCCGAATCGGTCCATAACCTGATAAAGCTTCAATAGACCATTATCCTTTGTTTGGCTATAAAGAGATACCGGGAAAAAAAACTTAACAAATGCATTTAAAAGTCGGCAAAAGTGTTGCTAGAAGTATTTGACTGGTTACCCGTATCGCGATTTCCATTTCGACCAAGAAATATCATCAGCGGGCGATGTCAATTGGATCATGGTGCTTTACAACCATCCCAACTAGTGTAGATTGTAAAGCATACATCTGAATTTGAACAGGGCTCTTTAAGACGACTTGATTCACAAACGCAATAGAAAACAAATGCGTCATACATTTCGTCGAAACTATAAAAATATCGTCAACATTTTCAATAAAATCTACTTCGGTCAAATTTTCTATTACAAAATGTTTTAAAATTTAAAAAAAATTGGTGTTCATGGAATTTTAGTTCACCTTTAGAGTTAGAACAAAGAATTCCATCTAAGTTTTCTTTTTTAATTTCTACACCCTAATACACTATTGCCCTGCTAAAGTTTTAGCAGCCATAGTTCGAAGTGTAATTGCAATTTGTTGAGCATATCACAAAAATAGTTCCATGACAATTACTACGACAGCTATCGACACAACAAATATGACATTTTTATATTTCTTTATTAAACCGTTACATTGAGTGGGGATGGCCGAAGTCTATATTGCTATTAGTGATGCAACAAAACGGCAGTGGAATATTTCATCATAGCCATTGGCAGCAGTAGCAACAAAAACGATTCACATTCATAAATGCATGACATTGCCACGTCATATTTGAACGATAAGTCAAAGTGGGTATAAACTCGAACAGAAACCAAAATCAAGAAAAACACAACAACAACATATTCAACCATCTATCCATCCATCCATCCCACCAACCATGCATTCATTTATGTACGTTCCAGTTCATCATCCATTACTTGAAATAATAATACGTACATGATATTTGTTTAACTTAAGCGAGGGTGGTCTTCATTTGGTACATTGTCGATGGGTTATAAGCGGTAACACATGCGAATAGGGTGGTTATTAAAATAGAGCTACAGCAATGAAAGAAGGAAACAAGTAAGAGCGTGCTAGGTGCGGCCGGGCCGAATCTTATATACCCTTCACCACGGATCGCATTTGTCGAGTTCTATGCGCGGTATTTCTTTTTAGGCAAACAAAAAATATTGCATAAGAACTGTTATGCTATTAGAGCTATATCAAGTTATAGTCTGATTCGGACCATAAATGAATGTTGAACATTGTAGAAGTTATTGGGTAATATTTCAGTTCATTCGGATAAGAATTGCGCCTTGTAGGGGTTCAAGAAGCAAAATCGGGAGATCGGTTTATATGGGAGCTGTATCAAGTTATTGATCGATTCAGACCATATTAGACACGTATGTTAAAGATCATGAGAGAAGCCGTTGTACAAAATTTCTTCTAAATCGAATGAGAATTGCGCCCTCTAGAGGCTCAAGAAGTCAAGATCCAAGATCGGTTTATATGACAGATTTGAATCGTCATATCTGTGGCCTTAATGGAGATAAATATGGTTGCGGTCTTCGCTATTTAAATGTGAGAATTTAGCCAGAATTCTATTGGAATGCATAAAGACATTTTCTATACTTTTAAGCTACAATATTTTTCTTAAAGTCTCCAAAGTGTTATAAATGTCGTCAGCTAAAGACCAGGAACTGTCGAACGATAAAAGAATACCCATGTGTTTTTACATTTACGATTTATACCAAGATCTGCCTTTCAACCCATTAATGAATTTTATGATTTGAAATTTCCCAGCAAACTTTGTGGCTCATAAAAGTTATATATCAAAAATAAACATAAAATGGAATACCTATCAAAAAATTATGATATTTTTCTTTAAAAGTACTGCCCCATTTCAATAACCCTATATCCATATTATGCCACAAAACCCCTGATGCACTTGGTTTTGTTCATAAAGGGTGATTTTTTTGAGGTTAGGATTTTCATGCATTAGTATTTGACAGATCACGTGGGATTTCAGACATGGTGTCAAAGAGAAAGATGCTCAGTATGCTTTGACATTTCATCACGAATAGACTTACTAACGAGCAACGCTTGCAAATCATTGAATTTTATTACCAAAATCAGTGTTCGGTTCGAAATGTGTTCATTCACCGTAACGTTGCGTCCAACAGCATCTTTGAAAAAATACGGTCCAATGATTCCACCAGCGTACAAACCACACCAAACAGTGCATTTTTCGGGATGCATGGGCAGTTCTTGAACGGCTTCTGGTTGCTCTTCACTCCAAATGCGGCAATTTTGCTTATTTACGTAGCCATTCAACCAGAAATGAGCCTCATCGCTGAACAAAATTTGTCGATAAAAAAGCGGATTTTCTGCCAACTTTTCTAGGGCCCATTCACTGAAAATGATTTGCAAGCGTTGCTCGTTAGTAAGTCTATTCATGATGAAATGTCAAAGCATACTGAGCATCTTTCTCTTTGACACCATGTCTGAAATCCCACGTGATCTGTCAAATACTAATGCATGAAAATCCTAACCTCAAAAAAATCACCCTTTATAATAATCTTATGATGCTTTTTCTGTTAGTTGCATTCATTTGCTACACTTACATAACCCAATAACTTCAATGTTTGATTTTAATGTTTCCTGAGTCATAATAGATGGTTGTGTTGTATGCCAGTCAAGTGTGTTTATTAATGGGTCTTTAGGGGGTCCTTTTTTATTTTATTCATTAATTTTATCAGTAGAGAATTTGAAGGATTAAGGCATTATTTGAGTGACTGAATAATTAGTTCTTATCTTTTATGAAGATGACGATGACGATGGAGATGTAATTAAGAAAGCCATAATATTTTATGTTTTTTAAGATAAGAGAGCATGACAAATATTTGTAGGTATTATGGCGTTAAATATGCACTCTAAAGTTTATTTTTGGGAAATAAAGTATCACATTTATAAAGAATAAAGGTTCATTTGCTATGATAACCCCAAGCAAAGTACTCAAGTCAATACACATTTGAAGGGGGTCTTATTCGTTTATATCAGGGCTGCGGAGTCTTGGAGTTGGAGTCGAGTGAAAATTGCTCGACTCCACAGCCCTGGTTTATACCCAATTTTTCTACTGTGCTGCCCCCTATATTTAATTGTAGTAGTAAAGTGAAGAGTAAAGTTTTGAACAAATTTGCTATGGAATAAAATTTTGAAAAAATTTTCTATGGAATAAAATTCTGGAAAAATTTTCTATAGAAACAACATTTTTACAACATTTTCTATGGAATAAAATTTTCACAAAATTTTCCATACAAATAAAATTTTGCGCTCTTTTATTTTGGTCTTTAAAATCTTTTCATGATGTTTCTAACATTTCTAGCTCGATATCATATTCAATGCTTTCTATTCAAAAAATAACATAGCAAAGAACTTATAAAAGTTGCGCAAGTGTGTGTTATCATTCAAAACACTTTGACTGGCATGGTGGATCGCGATTTCTGATACGCCATCAACACCTTTGGCAAATTGATTAAGGTGTCCTACATACGCAAAGACTATTCAGTACAGTGTTGAGCCCTGTTTCAAAACACAAGTAGAGTAGCACCTCCATAAGAAGAATAAAATAACAATTTGGGGTTCAAAGAGAGTGTAGCACGATGTTGATAATTTTTAGGACCCGACCCCAAACCGGAAATATTTGCTCATAGGGGGGACTTAAATGAAAGGTTTTTATGAATAGAAAACGAATTTGATATACAATTTTGATGCCATTCGATATGCATTCGTCGGAGGCCATTAGTGAAATTGTGTCTGAGCCGAAAATCTTTTGGGCGATAAGAAGTTTCGACTCCTTTGAGTCACCAGGCCCTGATGATGGATCACCGGTTGAATTACAAGCTGTGTCTGATAGACTGGTTCCCTGGCTTAGAGAGATATACTCTGCTTGTATCAAAATGTCAGGGACACGAATGGAGGGACACGAAGGTCATTTTCATTCCAAAAGCAGGAAAACCCCACCACACGAAGGCTAAAGATTTTCGTCCTATTAGTCTATCATCCTTTATGCTGAAGACTCTTGAGAGGTTGATAGAAACATATCTTAGGGCAAAGATCCCTGGAGATCGCCTGTCGCGGCAGCAACATGCATATATTAAAGGCAAATCTAATGAAACAGCCATTCACGACCTAGTCGGCTACATAGAGGGTTCTCTCGCTGTCAAGAAATGTACAATGTAAGCATTTATTGACATTGAAGGTGCTTTCAATAATGTTAAACCGACGTCAATCATGAAGGAGTTGGAGTTTCCAGGCATCAAGTTTATTAATAACTTACTTACTAAAAGATGCCTTACGGCAGGCTTGGGATCTGTGGATCTAAAAAGATGGGTCAGCAGAGGTACACCTCAAGGTGGTGTACTGTCTCCTCCACTTTGGAATATAGCCATTAACAATATATTATTGCCTCTGAAAGAAAGAGGCGTAAAAGTAGTCACGTATGCTGATGACGTGGCAATTACGGTTAGGGGAAAGTTTCCCAGCGCTCAAAGAGATATACTTGAGGAAGCTCTACGTGCAACAGCAAAGTGGGCTACTGAAAGTGATCCAGGTATAAATCCGTGCAAGACAGAAGTTGTGCTTTTCAGCAGGAGATACAATTTGCCTTCAGTGGAACCTGTCTCCTTGGGAGTTCCATTTACAGAAAGTACAAAATATCTGGGTGTTTTGATGGAGAGGAAACTGAACTTCAAATCCAACATTTTGGAAAGGGCAAGAAAAGCCACTCTTGCCCTATACACCTTCAAGAGAGCCATTGGCAAAAGTTTGGGGTTTAGACCGGTCATTGGGTATATGCTGCAGTTGTCAGACCTATAATGCTATATGGTGTTGCGGTCTGGTGTCGGCGCTTCAAAAGTCCACCTACTGTTCAATACTCAACCGCATCCAAAGGCTTGCCTGCTTGTGCATAACAGCCGCACTGAGCACGACACCATCTGAGGCACTGAATTTAATGCTCCATCTAATGCCTCTGGACATTGTGGCTACCCAAATTTGCCGTGTCCACTGCCGTGATGGACTTTGGATTAAGGTACAAACCATTAGCATTTGCCCATTCATAAATCCGAGACAGGTGATGGTTCAGCATCCCGACATGGTCTTCTAGATATTCCTTAGGACTACATATATAGACCTGCACATCATCCGCATACATGTGGGCCTTGCAAAATGAGAGCTGGTCTGGCAGGTCGTTGTTATATAAAGAAAATAGAATAGGACCCAAAATTGATCCCTGGGGCACTCCTTGAATAACAGGCAAGGGACTAGAAACAGTTGACTTCGAAACCACGGATTGGGTACGATCGGAGAGATATGACATAATTAAGCGAACAGACGAAGACGAGAAACGAAACAGGTGTTTTCACTATGCCGCCAACAAATTGTGATCGACTATATCGAATGGCTTTGAATGGTCGAGGAGAACAAGGAGGTTCAATTCGTCATTCTCCAAATTATTTCTAATATCCTCCACGACATCTGCGAGAGTACTTATACAGCTACGCCTGGGTCGGAACCTGAGTGCTTCTTATATAAAAAAAGAGTTTTCATATATATATACGAAAACATCTGCCTATATATTATTTTTTCAAATACCTTGGACAGAAAACACAAAATGGAAAAGGGCCGAAATTGCCTGGAATTCTTGGATAAGGGTTTAACCTTAGTGTTCTTCCATGCGACCGGAAATGAACTCCTAGTTAAAATACTATTAAAAATGTGGGTAATGTATGGCAAAATATATGACAACAGTGCCTTAAGAAATTTTGCTTCAATGCCATCGAATCCAACTGTCGAACAGATATATTCGAAGGATAATTTTGTTCCATTTATTGTAAAAAAAGTCGTAGCGGAGCAGGCTCGTTTCAGCTAGTTTTCTATAAAAATTAAATGTCGACTTAATCTTGTAAAAAAAATCTACAATTCCATTTGCCATTCAGGCGCCCACACTATCTTCTTTTCCATCATGCCAAAAATGAATACCATATCTAAAAAAAAGAAACATTTCACAAACGTATTTTTTTTTTAAATTTTAAGGATTTATAGATAAACAGCTTTTATAAAATCTTTTCGGTTTGGTGCTGACAACACCATTTTTTTGTTTTATTTTTTTGTTTTGCATTTTCTGGTACACAGATGGCCAAAACAACAAAATAAATACAAATCATAACATTTTTTATGCATTCAATCATTGTTTTTTAACTTTAAATCTCATATGAGGGATTGACTTTGTGAGCTCTCGAGGGTATTTTTTTGTATATGCAAAAAATTTATAATAAAAAAAATATTATGAATGATACACAAAATAAGAAATCATTTCGCGGTCATTGGGCAAACAAGTTTTCTTAAATAAAACTTACAGTCATTTTAGACTATAAATGAATTTAAATCGAATTACTCGAATTTCGGAAAACAATGGACTTATTCAATTTGAAGTAATTTATTAAAAATATGATTGATTACTTTTTATGAAATAATGGCGTTTTGAATGAGTAATGCAAAAAGAATTTGAAAATTATTTCAACTATCAATAATAATTCTATGAAAACGTCTGGAATGACAACATTTAAAATTTCTTCAAAAATGAAATTTTAATGAATTTTTTCTAAAGACAAAATTGCAACGCAATTTACTCTAAGGATATGGTTTGATTAGAACGTTATTTTTTTTTTAATTTTCTAAAATAAATAATATTTTCGCTAAATTTAAACTGATAAGGTTCTCTTTAGCAATTACTAGCTGGACAAGGCCCTCTCCGCTGCGCCTTCTTTCATTCTCTTATTCTATCTGAGCCCTATACTGGCACCTCAGACACCAAGGAATACATTTTAATGTCAGATTTGTACTCTACTTTTAATTACCTTTCATTTGATACCCATATTGCCCAAAGCGGTGAATGAGTCCTGTTGGGGGGTTTTTTTGGGGAAGAGGCCCACCTCCCCAAACAATTAAGGCGACATTTTTATACCAAGTTCGTACTCTACTCTACTCCAAAATACCTTTCATTTGATACCCATATTGTCGCAGTCGTTAAACATGTCCGTTCGGGTAGGTTTTGGGATGGGGCGTTCCCCCAGGTAATATGACCCTAAAATTTTATACCAATTTCGTGTTTTTGGGGTTCCATACAAAATTTCGCTTAAATCGGTGGATCCATTTCCGAGATCTGGCATTTTGAAAAATTTGAGTAAGAGGGCAGGTCCGCCCATCCTTCGGATATCGAAAAATGGACCCCTCTACCATCTGTAAAAATTTCATGAAAATCGGTTCAGCCGTTTTTGAGTCCAAACGGAACAGACAAACAAACTAACAAACAAAGCACAACAATTTCAATTTTATATAATACATATTCTTATAAAAGTAAAATTGTGAATTTAGATTAGGTTATTATGCATCACGAAAAGTTCCTCCTGCTAACTCCCAACACTTTTAAAGCATAGTAAAAGTGGCATTAAATCAAAAACTTTAATGTTCATATATAATCTCTATTTTTTATACCCACCACCGAAGGATGAGGTTATATTCATTTTGTCAATCCGTTTGCAACTCATCGAAGTACCCTTTTCCGACCCTAAAAAGTATATATATTCTTGATCAGCGTAAAAATCTAAGACGATCTAGTCATGTTCGTCCGTCTGTCTGTTGAAATCACGCTAGTCTTTAAAAACAAATATATTGAGCTGAAATTTTGCACAGATTCTTTTTTGCCCATAAGCAGGTTAAGTTCGAAGATGTGCTATATCGGACTATGTCTTGATATAGCCCCCATATAGACCTGCCCGCCGTTTTAGGGTCTTAGGCCCATAACGACACATTTATTATCCGATTTTGATGAAATTTGGGACAGTGGGTTGTATTGGGCCCTTTGACATCTTTCGGCAATTTGGCGCAAATCGGTCCAGATATGAATATAATAGGTCTAATAATATATATAGACCGATCTCTCGATTAAAGGTTTTGGGCCCATAAAAGGCACATTAATTGTCCGATTTTTCCAAATTCTTCAATTGTCCCAGATCAGTCCAGATTTGGATATAGCTGCCAAATAGACCGATCTATCGATTTAAGGTTTTGGACCCATAAAAGGCGCTTTTATTGTTCGATGTCGCTGAATCCGATTTCACTGAAATTTGAAAGAGTTATGTTAGGCTTTTCGACATACGAGTCGTATATGGTTCAGATCTGTTTATTTTTAGATATAGCTAATAAAAAAACCAATATTTTGTTATACACAATTGAACAATAACTTGTACTTATAAGTATTTGGTCCAAATCGAAACATATTTCGATATAGCTGCTATGGGGCATAATATATGAATTTTTCACCTATTTTGACGAAAGGTGGTTTACATATATACCCGAGGTGGTCGGTATCGAAAGTTCAGCCCGTCCGAACTTAACACCTTTTTACTTGTTTTTTTTTAGTTTGAATTGTAAAATTTTGTCCATGTTCCATACATATTGCTAAAAAGGTTCTATAGTTGTTTTTTTATTATTTTAAATGCCTTCATTATTTGGGTAACATTGTGCTGGATTTGTTATATTTTGCCATTTACATACATAATTATTTTTAATTTGCTTAAGAACATTCATACTTGCATCTACAACTAATTAGCACTCATAGTTTTTAAGTTTTTTTTTTTTTTTTTGTTTTATATAACTATAATTTTATTTTTATTTATTTTTTTTTATTTTCGTTGAAATTATATCTATCAAAAAGTTTTTTTTTTTAATATATATTGAAAATGTTTATTTTTTTATAAATATATTTGATTTTTAATTTTATTGTAATTGCATGGCTTGAATTCGGAATTTCTTTTGCAGGCAACATTGAGCGCAGATCATCGGACAAAAGCGACCAATTGACAAATTCGTCATTTCAAATTGAAAATAACAAGCAAAAATGCATTCATTTAACAAACAATAACAATTCGGCAACAACACCAGGTCTGTGTAATTAATAAACTTAACAAATCAAACAAAAAATAGAATCGAAAAAAAAAACATTTAACAAAAAAATTTCAGCAACAAAACCAATTTTTGTGTAAAATCCTCCTACTTTTTTTTCTCTAACATTTGCTACTACCACCACCACCTAAATTGTTTTATCCACTGCCTCTCACCCCTTCACTGTTATATGTTTTTTCCCCCTCAAAGAAAAGAGAAACAAAAAAGGATAACGCTTCGCAATGCCAAAAAAAAAAAACAAATCGAAAATTTTATTCACTTTTCTCCCCGCCTCTTTATTTACTGCAATAATTAAGTCCGTATTCTTGTTAATTTGCTGACTTTCTCTGTGCCATGTTCATTGCGTTTAGTTCTTTTCTTTTAAGTTGTAATTGTTGTTAAATATTAGTTTTTATCATAAAATTAGTTTATAATTATTTAAAAATATATTTGTACAATATCATCCTTTAGTGTTGTTTTTGTGTAGCATTGTGTCTATAGTCTTAAAAAAATATGTTTTATGTATTTCTCGTCCCACCCTAATGTTTTAAATGTCTAGTAACTCAACTTTTATAATTTACCATCATTCAAGATAAGAAATCAAAAAGAGAAGTATGAGCGGAAGATATTCAATTGGTGAATTCGTGCATTAGGCACATTAACGCAAAGTGTTATACTGTTATAACTGAAATTGATTATGTCTTATTGGCATTAAAAAAATTTTTTTGTAAATCTGTCGTCTTCATCTACTTAACGTTAAAGTTTTCTTTAGCTCCCCAACGGAATAATTAAAAATCTAATTAATTTATAACAGTATAACACTTTAATTTTGTACTCAACCTTTAAGTTAACTTAAAGTTTGATACTTTGATACGCTTTGAGTTAACTTAAAGTGTGATACAGAAACTGTTTAACTGATAACTTCTTGGTACAATAAGAAACTTTTTTATAACAGATACACAGAAACTGTTACACTGATAATCCCAATCCTTAGCCTTCACTTATGGTTATATCGCTTAACTCAAAATTTATTTGACTTATCCGAATTACGTTATGGTGAAAATTGCGGATAAGAGAAACCAAATTTACGAAATTTTAGCGTTTTGTTTATCCAGTTTCGACTGTATAACACTTTGCAAATATGCAGCCTTTTCTTCACTAAAACTGTGAAAATTGAGAACTGTGAAAATTGGCAAGATAGTCAGTGTCTTCTAGAGAAAGATGTTTGTCAGTCAAGAGGTGGCTTTTACATTCTTACTTAGTCCGGTGGAAGTGGCGTTTTTGGAGATCGCAACATTCTATCTATTTTAAGTCCATTGTGATACCACAGTAGCGACAGACCAAGGCTTCTGGCGGGAATTGAACTTACGACCCCAACACTGGTAATCCAAGCACGCTACCAACTCGGCTACCGGGGCGCCTTATGTATGTGTAAAGTCTCTGATAATTTCAAAGTTGTAGTTACCAACATTCAATGTTCACAGATTCTTCTTAGTTAGTGTTAGCTTCGCCTTTTCCTTCAGCATTGGCTTGATTTTAGTTGGTGCCTTTAAGGATGAGAACTTTAACTATCAGCATATTAGAAATATCTTCTTAACTGAAACCATGTTTGGCTCGATTCTTCTGTCTGTAGAAAGCACGATATCTTTCGAAGGAGTGAAGCTAGGCGCTTAAAATTTTGCACAGATACTTTATATTGATGTAGGTCGTTGGGGACTGCGAATGGGCTATATCGGTTCAGATATAAATATAGCTTCCATATAAACTGATCTCCCGATTTGACTTCTTGAGCCCCTGGAAGCCACAATTTTTGCTTAATTTGACTTAAATGTTGCAGATAGCGTTCTGTTATGACTTCCAATAACTGTGCCAAGAATGGTCCAAATCGGTCCATAACCTGATATAGCTCCCGTATAAACCGATCTTGATTCGACTTCTTGAGCCCCTGGAAGCTACAATTTTTAGACCGATTTAGTCAAACATTTTTCACATAGTGTTCAGTTGTGACTTCCAACAACTGTGCCAAGTATGGTTCAAATCGGTCTATAACCTGACATAGCTCCCATATAAACCGGTCTCTCGATTATCCTTGTTCAGTCACATTTGTCACAGATAATAAATGTCAACGATTTGCAGTCGTTGCTCGTTTGTGCGTTTCATCATGATGAAATAGCAGAGTATACTGAACACTTTTCACTTTCACGGATGACGTGCAATTCCATGGCAGCCAGTTGCTCGTACCGGATTGACCCAATGGAGTCCTTTATCGACAAGGGCTGTCACCTTAGTGCACAGTTCACTGTGTAGCAAAGAGGATTGAAATAACAGAGACATTTTTGTGCTCTCAAAATTTGACAGCAAATGTCAAGCTTATAAGAGTCGGTAATTATTTAAATATTTCTTCAAAGCAAGCAGCTTTGCCGAGAAAATTAAAAAAATGAAATTTAGATAAAATAGAAACAAAAAATAAAAAAAAGATAGAAAGATGCACATATTGGAAGCTAAGACTGTCTAAACCCACCACCATAGGATGGTGGAAATCACGATAGCGGTCGAACGAATAAAGATATCCGCTCGAAATTTTGCACATGGACTTATTGTTGATGTAGGTCATTGGGGATTAGTTTATCGCTTCAGATTTGGACCTTATCGTTTCAGATTTGGACCTTATCGTTTCAGATTTGGATATAGCCCCATTTAAACCGATCTCCCGATTTCACTTCTTGAGCCTCTAGAAGCCGCCGTTGTTGTCCAATTTGGCTGAAATAGTCGTGCTAAGTGCGGTCCAAATCGGTCATTAACCTAATATAGCTCCGATAAAAACTGATCTTCCGATTTGGTATCTAAGGTCTGACTTCCAACATCCATGATAAGTATTTTTCTAAATCGGTCAATAAGATGATACATATTCCATATCCCGATTAGTCTTCTACGGCCCCTAGAAGCTTAAATGTTTGCATCATTTGATAGAACTCTGTTAAAGGTCATGCCGTTGTACAAAATTTCTGCCAAATCGGATGATATTTGCGCCCTCTAGAGGCTCAAGAAGTCGAGATCCCAGATCGGTTTATATGACAGCTATTTCACGTTATGTTCCGATTTGCGCCATACTTAGCACAGTTATTGAAAGTCATAACAAAACATCTCATGCAAAATTTCAGTCAAATCGGATGAGAATTGCGCGCTCTATTAGCTCATGAAATCAAGATCTAAGATCGGTTTATATAACAGCTATACCAGAGTATGAACCGATTTGAATCATACTTAACACAGTTGTTGGAAGTGATGCCAAAACACTACGTGCCAATTTTCAGTCAAATCGGACGAGAGTTGTGCCCTCTAGAGTCTCAAGAAGTCAAGACCCAAGATCGGTTTATATGGCAGCTACATCAAAACATGGACCGATTTGAACTATACTTAGCGTAGTTATTGGAAGTTATACTAAAACACCACGTGGCTAGAGGATCAAGAAGTCAAGACCCAAGACTGGTTAATATGGCAGCTATATCAAAACATGGACCGATTTGGCCCATTTACAATCCCAACCGACCTACACTAATAAAAAGTATTTGTGCAAAATTTCAAGCGGCTAGCTAAAGTTAGAGTGCTTACGACAGACAGATGGACGGGCATGGCTAGATCGACTTAAAATGACGATCAAGAATAGTTATACTTTATGGGGACTCAGACGCATATTTCGAGGTATTACAAACAGAAAGACGAAATCAGTAGACCCTCATCCTATGGTGAAGGGTATAAAAATGCGAAAATCGAACATAAGGTTTATTGTGTGATCAGACCTCGCATAGTATTATTTATCAAATAATGGTCTGTGATGAACTTAGCGTTATAAATAGGAATCATGTGATATATTTATTTTTTCATTATTATTTTCTTATTGTCCTTGAAAATAATTTGTTTTTATTTATTTGTTTGTATATTAATTTGATTGCGTATGTGTATGAATGCATGCTGTGCTAATGCTATTTGTAGTGTTTTCAAATCATACGATGAATATTTTTTTTTTATTTTTTTTATTACTATTTCTTTATATAATTATTTAAATTTACTATGGAAACGTCCACCGTTTGTTTTATTTCAATGGAAATTTAAAAACAAATTAATTTTATTTTTGAATAATTTAAGGAAAAATTACTTGTAAAAAAATAAATAATTATTTACTAGGATTGGTTAGGCATGGTCAGATTATTAACGGTTAACCTATAAAATCCTAACTCGTTGATTTATCCAAATTCTTAATGTCGCTTGTTA
Source organism: Stomoxys calcitrans (assembly GCF_963082655.1). Lineage (NCBI taxonomy): Eukaryota > Metazoa > Arthropoda > Insecta > Diptera > Muscidae > Stomoxys > Stomoxys calcitrans. The sequence goes on along the minus strand of NC_081553.1, from coordinate 82,057,192 downwards.
TTAGATTAGCTGTCTTCAGTCCGCTTTTTTTTATAAAACCCTGCTACATTAAATGCCTTAACAGATATACAACATTTAAATTCCCAATCGTTTTTGTACCCACCACCATAGAATGGCTGGTATACTAACATGGTCATTCTGTTTGCAACACCTCGAAATATTGATCTTCGACCCCATAAAGTATATATATTCTTGATCATCTGGACATTTTGAGTCAATCTAGCCATGACCGTCCGTCTGTCAAAATTACAATAGCAGTCGAACACATTAAGTTGACCGTTTAAAATTTTGCACAGATACATCTTACTGATTTAGGTCATAGGGATTACAAATGGGCCTTATCGGTTCAGATTTGGATATAGCTCCCATATAAACCGATCTCTCGATTTGACATATTTTGTTAGGGATTTTGTTTTCCGATTAGGCTGAAATTTTGCATGGAGTATTCTGTTACTATGTCCAATAACTGTACCAAGTACAGTTGAAATCGGTCTATAAGCTGATATAGCTCCCATATAACACGATCTCCCGATTTGACATCATCAGCCCCTTGAAGCCGCAATTTTTGTCCGATTTGGCTAAAATTGTACATGTAGTATTCTGGTACTACTTCCAACAACTGTACCAAGTATAGTTAAAATCTGTCTATAACCTAATATAGCTCCCATATAAACCGATATTTCGATTTCACGTCTAGATGCCCTGGAAGCCACAATTTTGATCAGATTTGTCTAAAATTTTGTAGGTGGTGTTCTGTTACGACTTACAAGAAGTTAGCCATATACGGCCCATATAGGTCTTTAACCTGATGTAGCGCCGATATAAACCGATCTCTCGATTATCCTTGTTCGGTTCCTGCAAGCTTTCATTTTTGCCTAGTTTGAGCAGAAATTTGGAACGAAGAGTAAAATTATGCCCTTCAACTAATTTTGCAATTTTACGCAGGTGGTGGGTTTCAAAGATTCGGCCCGCCCGAACTTAGTACGTTTTTATGGGTTGCCCAAAAAGTAATTTGCGGATTTTTCATATAGTCAGCGTTGGCAAATTTTTTCACAGCTTGTGACTCTGTAATTGCATTCTTTCTTCTGTCAGTTATCAGCTGTTACTTTTAGCTAGCTTTAGAAAAAAAGTATAATTGATTAAAGTTCATTCTAAGTTTTATTAAAAATGCATTTACTTTCTTTTAAAAAATCCGCAATAACTTTTTGGGCAACCCAATAGTTCAAAGATTCGGCCCGCCCAAACTTAGTACGTTTTTAGTTCTTTACTTTCATAGATGGCGCTTAGTTGTGGAGAGCCATCCTTGCACATCTGAGAATTTTAATTTCTTCCATCTGTTAGAGCTGTTGGTCTACCAAGCATAGATCTTTGAAAAAATGTCTCTTTAAACATCCTGATGCTATCCTTTAAAAATTAAATTTTAAAGGAAACGTCTTCCCGATTCTGGGGCTCACATCCTTAATATGTTACACTCAACACAAAGTAGTTGCCCCCAATTTCCGTACCCATCCTTTGAACTCAACATAATTTTTTTATCTGAAAAGTTCATCGTCGTCATTATCTAAAAATAAGACATTGAAGAAGAATTTTTTATGGCTTTTTCACCACACATAGCAAGGCGTGTGAAAATGACATAGTATTCCACGACCACGACCGCCATTATCATTATTATCGCTTTATGACAGGCGAATGCATTTGCTAAGAGAGCAGCTAGCATCTAAATCAATGTCACACAACAAATGGCCCTCGATATATGTACATCATGGTTGGCCACAAAAGCCCTTCGCCCCAAAACCCATCATCATCACAGCAGCTATTTGTTGCAACCAAGTACTATTTGGGGAGGCCGCCAAACCACAACAATTTCAAAATGCGATGCATTTTTTTAATATTTTATGTGATAGGTGGCAGCGTGTTGCAGTGGGAAAAAAATTCGATAAATTTTTTATGGAAATCAAATTTTGAGGAAATTTTTAAATAAAAATTGAATTTTTGTGAAATTTTCTACATGTAGATGATTTTTGTTTTATGAAGAGCTAATTTTCCCTTAAAATCAACTTTTCATATATTCGTGTGTTTTAGTCGAGTTGAATGGCCAATCGAATGTTACCCACAAATGGGAAAAGAAATATTACAGTTTTTTTCAGAAAAATCAGAACACAAATACCACACAACTGGTGGACGCGTTTTGTTAACTGGTTAGATAATCTTTTTAAACACCATTGTGGATCTTATACGTCCGTCAGACGAGACTACAGTTCAAATGGCCAATCGAATGTTACCCACAAATGGGAGATTGTTTAAATGAGTTTTGAAGAAAACTAAATTGAGAGTTTTTTCAGACAAATCAGGACACAATTACCACACAACTGGTGGACGCGTTTCGTTAACATGTTAGACAATCATTTTAAACACCATTGTGGATTATATCCATCCATCATACCAGACTACAGTTCAAAACACACATCAGATTTCGATGAAATTTTTTAAGAAAATCAAAATTAACAAAAAACAAGTAAAAGCGTGCTAGGTTCGTTCGGGCCGAATCTTTTTTGGCAAACAAATGACAAAAGAAAAGAATTGCTATGCTATTGGAGCTTTATCATGTTATGGTCCGATTCGGACCATAATTGAATTGAATATTGCAGACCTTAGTAGAAGTCATTGTGTAATATTTCAACAAATTCGAATAAGAATTGCGCCCTTTAGGGGCTCAAGAAGTAAAATAGGGAGATCGGTTTATATGGGAGCCGTATCAGGCTAAAGACCGATTCAAACCATATTTGACTATGTTGAAGGTCACAGCCGTTGTACAAAATTTCAGTCCATTCGGATAATAATTGCGCTCTCTAGAGGCTCAAGAAGTCAAGATTCCAGATCGGTTTATATGACCGCTATATCAGGTTATGGACCTTAATTAACCATAATTAGCACAGTTTTTTAGAAGACATAACAAAATATGTCATGCCAAATTTTCGGCCAAATCAGATAAGAATTTCTCCTTCTATTGGCTTAAGATATCACGTTTCAAGATCGGTTTATATGGCAGCTATATCAGGTTATGGACCGATTTGAACCATACTTAGTACATTTATTGGAAGTCATAACGAAATAACTCATGCAACATTTTATGCCAAATCGGATAGGAATTACGCCCTCTAGAGACTCAAGGAGTCAAGACCCCCGATCGGTTTATATGACAGCTATATCAGGTTTCAACCGATTTCAACCATACCTAGCACAGTTGCTGAAAATCATAACGAAATACCTCATGCTAAATTTCAGCCAAATCGGATAGAAATTGCACCTTCTAGTGGCTCAAGAAATCAAGTTCTAAGATCGGTTTATATGGCAGCTATATCAAAAAAATGATCCGATATGTCCCATCTACAATTCCAACCTACCTACACTAATAAGAAGTATTTGTGAAAAATTTCAAACAGCTAGCTTTACTCCTTCTAAAGTTAGCGTGCTTTTGACAGACAGACGGACGACATGGCTAGATCGGCTTAAAATGTCACGACGAACAAGATTATTTATACTTTATGGGGTCTTAGGCGTATATTTCGAAGCGTTACAAACTGAATGACGAAATGGTGGAGGGTATAAAAATTAATCAAATGTTAACAAATTTTTGATAAAATTGAAATTGTAACAAAATTTCTGATAAAAGTTAAATTTCCATAAAATTTTTATTAAAAATTCCAATTTATACGATTTTTATGGTACAGGGTATTATAACTTAGTGAATTTGTTTGTACCAACCAGATGGAAGAGAGATAGACCCATTGATAAGATCGACTTAGAATCACTTTCTGATTCGATTTAGATATGTTCGTCTGTCTGTCCGTCCGTCTGTCTGTCTGTCCGTCCGTCTGTCTGTCTTTCCGTCTGCCCATGTTAATTTGTGTACAAACTACATATTTCATCCAATCATCTTCAAATTTGGTACAGGCATGTTTTGCGGCCTAGAGGCAAAGCCTATTGAAATTGGAAAAAATCGGTTCAGATTTGGATATAGCTCCCATATATATGTTCGTCGGATTTAGAGTAATATTGCAACAAAATGGCCAGTTGTTAATCAATTCCCTCGAAATTTGGCAGGAAGGATTTTCTTATGACTCCTGACAATACTGGTGAATTTCATAGAAATCGGTTCAGATTTAGATATAGCTGCTATATATATATCGCTCGATTTTCACTTCTATGGTCAATGCAAGCGCATTTATTGTCCAATCTTCCTAAAACTTTGTATAACGTTTTCCTTGACGACTTTCACAATTTCTATAAAGTTTGCTCGAAATCGGTTCAGATTTAGATATAGCCCACATATATATGTTCGTCCGATTTGCAGTAATAATGCAATTAAATGGTCATTTGTTAACCAATTCTCTTGAAATTTTGTGGGAAGGATTTTCTCTTGACTCTCGACGTTCCTGGTGATATTCATAGAAATCGGTTCAGATTTTTATATAGCTGCCACATATATATCGCTCCATTTTCATTTCTAGAGCCACTGCAAGTGCATTTATTGACCAATCTTCCCAAATTTTTGTACAACGCTTTCCTCAACGACTACCACCGTACATGAGAAGTTTGCTCGCAATCGGTTTAGATTTAGATATAGCTCCCATATATATGTTCGTCCGATTTTGAGAAATATTGCAATAAAGTGCTCATTTGTTAGCCGATTGTCTCGAAATTTAACAGGGAGGAATTCCTTATGACTCTCGACACTACTGGTGAATTTTATAGAAATCGGTCAAAATTTAGATATAGCTGCCATATATGTACATCTCCCGATTTTCACTTCTAGAGCCACTGCAAGCGCATTTATTGACCAATTTGCCAATATTTTCTACAACGCTTTCCTTGACGTCTACCACAATATTTGAGTTTGCTCGAAATCGGTTCAGATTAAGATATAGCTCCCATACATATGTCATTTGTCAACCGTACTTATTACATATTGAACATAGTTGCTCCAAATTTGTAAGGATTGTTTAATAACCCATCTGAAAACATCCGCCTAGGTCCATTAAAATTGTTTCAGAATTGGATATAGCTTCCACATAGTACATCGTAGCTTTCATTGCAAATTTTGCCCATGAACATTCCACTAAGGGACAGGGGCAAACTTCTCACATATCAATGCAGTCTGATTCAAGTTTTAAGCTCAATGATAAGGGGCCTCCCTTTTATAGCCGAGTCCGAACGGCGTGCCGCAGTGCGACACCTCTTTGGAAAGAAGTTTTACATGGCATAATACCTCCCAAATGTTGCCAGCATTAGGGGGGAAAACCATCTCTGAACATTTTTTCTGATAGTCTCGCCAGGATTCTAACCCAGGCGTTCAGCGTCATAGGCGGACATGCTACGGTGGCCTGTAGGGTAGGTGTAAGGTGTTATACAGACGGCACGGCCCGACTGTTGCCCTTCCTTTAATTTTTAAAAAATGTTCTTTAAAAATAAAATTTTTCATTAACTTTCTATGAATATCAAAATTTGAAAACATTTTTGAAAAACCAAACAAATCGAATTTCAAGAACATAAAAAAATATAAACTTTTGGCCAAATTTTCTATGAACAAACAATCATATATTTAGAATTTGTTTTGAATATCAGTCAAGTGTTGATTGTTTCTAAGAACTCCCAAAATAGACAAAGTAAAGACAATTTTATTTTTATTTTTTTTTTTACTTATTTTACCTTTTAAAAATTTTGTTTCTATGCGGTAAATTCATAGAACAATATTTATTTTCTTGTTATTTATGGTGTGTGAAAAATGTAATTCAATGTTCCTATAAATTGCAAAGAATTGTTAGACGGCGTTATTTGTAATAACTGCATGGTGGGGGTGGTGTGGTGTGGTGCGCAATGATCTTGAGAAAAATATTAAACATATGTAGGACGAGTAGAAAGTGTGCCTTCATCATGCAAGTGGTACACAGAGAGAATATATTGCAAAAATAAGTCTGGTTTTTTTTTAAATAACTAAAAATTTCAGAAAGATAAAAATAAAAAAATATTAGAATGAGTTTGTAAAGACCCTCCATCTTTAGAAATATTGCCGATCGTATTCAGAAGTATGAATGCCCAATTTAACGGGACTATGATCATCATCAATCCGTTACCGTATTAAATGTCACAGACCGAAGGGCTACCCCATACATAGTTCGTCCAGCGGTCTAATCTGCATGGTTCTCAAACCACACTTCAAAAGCCTGGCAGAAGGCAAGGATAGTGTATATACCAAAGGCCTAAGCCTGACGTCCTTTGTATTCACTACCATGGAATGAAGTGTTGTGTTCAGATACAATCACGATGTCTATGTCAATTGTAGGTCCGCGGTGACCGCCCGGCACGAGGTAGTGCAGAAAATAGAAGAGTCCTTCGATACCCAGATGTACACTAGAGTGTCCCAAAACCAATATAAATTTTTCAATAATCTCCCAAAGGGGAGGGATACGATTCTAACCATATATACCAGACCAAATCAAGTTATGAACTGTGGGCCCAGAGAAAACACCATGGTGCCAAAGATGGCGGCCAACCAACCAACCGCCGAAACGTCCACTAATGGTGTGTTTGTTTCTGTGTCTGATCCGCCTGCGTGTCTGGCAATTTCTTTTCGATCGACTTATACCCATTCTAAGTCGATCGAAAAGTGCAACATAAGGATCCTTCCACAGGTTCAGAGAACATGTTGTCTTGGCATGGGCGGAGAGATGAGGACCACGCCCACTAGGGCACGGGAGACTATTCTAGATATCCGACCCATTGACATACAGATTAAGTTTGAGGCAGCCACTGCGGCCATGAGACTTAAGACGATGGGAGAATAGATAGAGGATGGGTGCAGCTCATACCATCGCTGTATAACCGAGGCGACGATAGGAAACCAGGAAGGAAGGGAAGAGGTTTCCGATCGGATATCTGCGATGAACGTTGAGGTCGAGGCCCAGAGACCCATTGACATACAGATTAAGTGTGAGGCAGCCACTGCGGCTATGAGACTTAAGGCGATGGGCGAATGGATTGAGGATGGGTGCAGCTCATACCATCGCAGTATAATCGAGGCGACGATAGGAAACCTGGAGGAAGGGAAGAGGTTTCCGATCGGATACCTGAGATGAACCTTGAGATCGAGTGCGAGGCACTGCTGCCAGCTTCATAGTCTTGGATTGACGGAACTCTAGTATTGCCATCTGAAAGATCATGTTACAACGATGGATCAAAGCTAGAGGACAGAGTGGGCCTGGGAGTCTAGATTGAGAACCCAGGGACTAAAATCTGTTTTAGACTGCCTGATCATAATACGGTCCTACAGGCAGAGATCCGGGCGATCACGGAATTTATAAGGAGGTGTGGAGCTTACGCGAGGACGTCGAGTGTGAACACCTTTACGGACAGTAGAATTGCCAAAGGGCAATAACAACCAGGACGGTGAGGTCACGAACAGTATTGCAGTGTAAGAATGGGAATGGCACAATCCGCTTCGTTTGATTGCCGGGCCATAAAGAAGTAAAGGGAAATGAAAGAGTAGACGATTTGGCGGCGAAGGCCAGAGGACTGCCGTCAATAAACTTGGTTAACCACAAACCTTTCGGGTCGACGCAGTCCGAGTTAAGGGCGTGGATGATGAATGCTCATGCAACCCTCTACAACAGAGAAACGACCGGTAGGACGGCGAAAATCCTATGGGGGGTGATCCAGCTATTGGTATCATAACGGGACACATAGTACTATGAGCTCACTTATGTAACATCGGTGCGGACAGTGATGGAACAGCGAAACGGTCGGTAGGACGGCAAAAATGCTATGGGGGGATCCTGATTGTAAGAAGACAAGGCTATTACTGAAAGGAAGTAAGAAGGAGGTTAGTATAGCTATTGGTATCATAACGGGTCATGTATGCAAAATCGGTGCGGCAAATGATAGCATGTGTAGGGCATACGGGGAAGATGATGAGTCGTTGAAGCATTTCCCATGTCTTTGCCCGGCTTTCGCGGCTAACAGACAACGGTATTTTAGGTGGGGACACAATACCAGACATGAACCAACATAGGGCTATGGTATAGAAAACAATTAGAGATTTTGTAGGTAGCATGGAATCCCTAACTTTGATTTTCTTTTTCGAAATTTTCTTTTATTTAGAGCGCACAACAAGCCGATTACTGGCTTAGGTGTATGTCCATAGTGATATGAGGCGGATTTATATCTTCATCCTCTTTTCAACCAAACCTAACCTACTTATCTGAGAGAATCAAATTCCTGTATTTCATGGAATACGTTGCACACTAAAATGGGTAATGGTAACGCAGTTACTTTTGGGATAGGAAAGGGTTTGCAATAGAAACAGGCGGTACAGTCAAAAGTATATAGAACGAAGGTAGAGAACCATAGGGTCCATCTTATTATTTTGCTCTTCTTGCGTCGATTGGCAGCATTCTCAAAAAACGCTTCATCATGACCACGTCTACGTTACCAAAGATCATTTAGTTTCGGCATTTTCCTCGGCTAGCTTTAGCAGTCCAGCAGGCGAAATACCTTAGAGTTACTAATTCAAAGTCAGGTATCGACACATAGGTGTTGATACGACACCAGACTTGAACCAACTTTCAGGGGTGAAACGGAAACGATAAAATATTATGTGAGTAGTACCGAGCTTTCTTTTCATTACTTAGACCGCACAAGTCGATTACTGTCTTAAGCTGTTGTTGTAGCACTGTGTTGGTTCACTAAGGAGGCACCCCTTGCCGTTGGAGGACTTCATCGGGTAAATCGGGGACGCATAACTGGCTGCCATGGGATTTACTGGCTAAGGTTGTTGTTGTTGTAGCCACATTTTTGTATGGAGGTGGCAATCTTCGTCAAGCTCCTGTATGTGAGCAAGCTCGTTCCGATCCAAAGGACCGATCGCTGCGGGAACAAGATGGCCATTCGTTATTTCAAAGCGCCAATAACTCGCCTTGTCATATCGAGCATCAAAGGCTCTCAGCCGCCCTGCAAGAGCCGGTGCCGCCCGGCTTCACACTGAGACTCTCCGCTCGATACCGCTGATTGTCTGCGACTGCCGTTGCAACATTGCGTATGGAGCATTCCACTGTCCACAACCTGTGGACGCGCCTGGTAGCTCGCAGCTAAGCTTATCGTGACAGCAATGAACACCACACAGAATAGACCTCAATGTTTCAGTCTATGTGGTGTTCACAGCTATTCCGTGCCGGGACTGGCTTGGGTGTATGCCCTTAGTGGTATCGGATGGATTTAAATCCTCACTCTTTTTTATACCTATTCAAAGTCGATCCAGTCATTTTTGTCCGTCTGTATGTGGAAATCACGAAAGCGGTCGAACGAATAAAGACATCCGCTTGAAATTTTGCACAGATATTTCTAATTGACGTAATGGATTGCAAATGGGCAATATCGGTTCAGATTCAGAAGTAGCTCCCATATTAACCAATCTCCTGATTTGGGATCTTGAGCCCCTGAAACCCGCAATTGTAATCCCATTTAGCTAAAAGCTTGCACGTGGAGTTCTGTTACGACTTCCAATTACCGTGCTTAGAACGGTTCAAATCTGTCTATAACCTGATATAGTTCTCATATAAACCGATCTCTCGATTTGAGATCCCGAGCCCCTGGAAGCCGCAATTGTTACCCAATTTGCCTAAAATTTTGTACGTAGTGTTCTGCTATGACTTCTAACATGCGTGGCAGGTATGATCCAAATCGGTGTATAACGCGATATAATAGCTCCCATATAAACCGATCTCTTGATTAGTCTGCTATGGCTTAAATTTTTGGCTGATTTGGTAGAAATTTTTTAGGTAAAGTAGACATGAGCCCTTCAAATATCATTGAGCTGAAACTTGAATCAGACAGTACTTACTGAAATGTGAGAAGTTTGCTCCTGTTCGTTATGCAAGGTTTATGGTCAAATTTTCATTGCCCTTCAGTTAAGTTAATTGTTATAAATTGGAGGTAGAATCCAAGGTGGGGGGTTCCCAAGATTCGGCCCGGCGGATCTATGCACGTTTTTACTTGTTCAATCCATCTAAATTGGGTCAAAGAGATTGATTTGCCTTCTAAGGAAGTAGTCTAAATGCACTCTTGTCTATATCTATGTGTGAAAAACTTGTAAACTTCTTTCTTACGTTGGATTAGGTTAAGGTGTTCGTTCAAAATCAGGCTCACATAGACAATGTTTTGTCCCATCCTCTGGTGGGAATCGAACCCATGACTCGCGTACTGATAATCCGAGCTCTCTACCAACTCAGCTATCAAGACGCTTAACTTCCTTACTAGGTTAGGTTAGGAAGGAATGGCAGTCCTTTACAGACTCACTTAGACAATTTTAAGTCCATTGTGATACCACAGTAGCGACAGACCAAGGCTTTTGGCGGGAATCGAATACACGACCCCTGCAATGGTAATCGAAGCACGCTACCAACTCGGCTACCAGGGCTGCCAACTTCCTTACCAACTATTACCAAAATTTGACACGTTTTTAGGAGGTAGCATGAGAAGGCCGTTTTATAGGCCACAAGCTATTTTTATATTTTCTACTAATTTGGCATCACCTAGAACTTCAGCACCTAAGAACCTTTATTGATTTGTAAATATAACTCCAGCACTTTAAAATCGAATTCTTTGGTTTTTATGTACACTTCCAATTCTTCCAATGTGTATATTTTTTACACAATTTAATTATTATCTTACTAATAGTATTTTATCAATCTACCATAATCATTTCCGTAAAATTTTTACCAAAATTTAGTTTTAAATTCTTATATTTTTCCTCAATTTTTGTTTTCTCCCCTCCAGATCGTATTTGTGATAATCGTAATGATAGTTCCGGTAATGAAGGTAATGCCGTCTACACTGATGGCCAAACTTCAGATCCGCAAAATAGTCCTCCACGCGGAGATAAAGACTTTATGCGCATGCAAGCCCATCCAGCCCTGACACCGGTCAATACCAGTGCCAATTTATTGGCTTCAATGGTGGGACAACAAAATGCCAATAATGCCGCCGCCGCCGCCACAACACCCTCATCCAATGAGAAACGCTCACGTCTATTCCGCTCCTCGAGTAGTACACCGGGCGGTGGTAAGAAGAAGCAAACGCTTAGCCTAAGTGCAGAACCACGCTCAGTATTAGAGACTTGCTTGTCGCCCACCAATGTGGAACCACGTAAAATGCTGCTGGATCAGTTGAGCCGCATATTTGCCAGTGAGGATTCGGTTATACCCGATGAGGTGACAATAATCAGTCCACCGGAAGCTTTAAGCGGTAGTAGTTTAGTACCCAAATTGACAACATTGTTTGCGAATTCCTTTAAACCGGCCTTTGTGCCCCAGAATACGGCCGAGGTGAAGGCGGTGTTACAAGCCCTCATGGGCAAGATACAGAAATAGTAAGTATTCTGTGAAACCAGAGCAATTCCTTGGAACTTTGTTTTCATTTTTTCTTATCCCAACAGCTGCAATTCAAATGCCAAACCCCCCACCACAGTGAAAATCCTATTAATCGGCGGTGATTGGTTGCAGGGAGCTGCCCTGCGGCATTATGTGGAATTGATGGGTGTACGACCTCCCGATTGGCTTAATCATTTGCGTTTCTATATTGTGCCCATTGGTAGCAGCACCATAGCTCGCCATCTTAGTCAAATGGATCAGACCTATGCGGCCATGTTCGGTTCAGACAATTGGTATCAACTTTGTGAGAGAGCTGCCCAGACAGCGGCAGCAGTAAGCGCTGTAAATGCAGCAAATGCGGCAGCCTTGTCAGCCACAGCATTGGCTGATGCTGCAGCGGTTACAGGAAATAAATCGGATATTGTAGAGTTAGTTAATCGTATACAACGATATTTGCATGCGGCTGGACCCTGCACACAAATACCCATAGCCGAGGCTATGGTCAACTATAAAGATGAAGACTCATGTCAAATATTTGTGCCATTTGTTAGTGTAAGTGAAAATAACATTCAAAAGTCTGTTCGTCTATGACTATAACAAGCAAAAAAATAATTCAACTTTTCTTTCCCCCTCTTGTTTGTCAACAGGATGTACGTATTGGTTGTTTAGAAGGTCCCACGGCCTCCCTCGATCTCGAAGAAAACTATGCTCAATCCTCCATGTTAGGCTTAACGCAGCAGCAGTTGCAACAACAACAACAACAGTCACCCAATCCCAGTGTAGCCATACCCATTGGCAACTCGAATTCTCAAATATCCTCAAATATTGCCACACAAAATTTAACCTCCAACCTTCAACAAGGTGTGGTTAGCAATAGTGGCGGAGGTTTTGTTTCGGGTTCACCACCCCAAAGTGGCCGCATATCACCACCCCTGCAGACACCTCCCTCCTCGGCATCATCGCATCGCGAAGGCGGCGGCCGTATGGGTGATAGTTTTAGTGCCACACCCCAACATTTACAGGGCAATATGTCTAGCGAAGCTGTCGAATTGCAAGTGGACTATTGGCCCGTCATACGACCCGGTGAACATACCAGTTCCAAAGACAAGAGCACCACCAAAGGCGGTGATCAGGGTGGTAAAAATAGCATAAAGAGTACATTTAGAAGTCTACAGGTATGGCGTCTGCCACAAAATGCTCAATTGGGCGAAATAACGAATGGTCTGACCGTTTCGTTTGCAACCAAAGAAAAGAAACAAAAGCAAAGTGAGTTAAACACAGAACCTAAGTGTAAAAACTTTTTTGTTAAAATTTGCTGCTTCTTTTTTTGCAGTTATGCGTTTGGGTAAGAAGAAGGAAAAAGACCGTGATCTCGAAAAGGAGCAATGTGTCGAGGGAGTTGCTCGCTTAATATGCTCACCTAAGCAATCACATCCAGTGCCATTAAGAGGTAAGTTCAATTAGAATAAAAATGATCAGACACCTCCTATTTTTGGACAAATTTGCACTGCTTAACTTTGACGGACACCTTTTCGTAGAGACGTTTTAATTGGCCACCATTACCACCAAGTGCCTTTATCCTTAATGAGGAGATAATAACCCCTAAACATTTGATTCATATTCAGACTAAGATTCGAACCTTAGCTCATGGCGGACATGCAGCATAGGTTAGGCTTGTTTATGGTCTATGGTAGAATCGGACTAACATAGACCCTTTGGTGATATTGTGATACCACAGTAGCGACAGACCAAAGCCTTTGGTGTAAATTGAATACACGACTACCACACTGTTAAATACTCCTCCTACGAGGCTCGGGAGGAGTAATAACTCAAGCGTCTTGGCTACTGGTGGGAGAAGGGAGATCGGTCTGTCCGACTCCCCGAAACTCGGGTCCTTAAAGGTTTCAGTAGCGGGATCACTCTGCCAATTTTCCAGACATGGGTACTTAACTCCAGGTAAATCCAGATTCTTCAACATCAATGTAGAGATTCCGTCGGGACCCAACGCCTTGGATGATTTGGCGCCACGGATGACATTCGTAACTTCGCCCACGGTAAATTGTAATGGCTGTCCATCGGTTCGGAGACCATGTCACCTGTCACTCTCGGGATGCACAATAAATTGACGGTTGAACAACCTAACGCATCTCTTCGAATCAATCACGGTTACTTCGCCAAAAGTGACTGAGGTCCTGTCATCCCGTCTACCGGGGTTCGCTTAACAGTAGACCACGGCTTGCTTAAACCGGTGCCTAAGTTACATTGCTCCAAGTGTTCCAGCCACAAATTCCGCCTATGTTCGTTGACTACCCTGTTTATTTCCAGATTCAGCTCGCTGATTCTGGGGTTAGTGGGGTCCATACAACGAATCCCATCACGCTCGTCTGCGAGTACCACTGCCTGCGCCGGGAAATTGGGCCGTATCGGAGTATTCTTTAATTTTGGAATTTCCTCTCGGCATGTTTGCAGATTTGTTGCTGAGGGGGAGCGCAGTTATTGGTTCGAAGTTCTCTATGCGGTACTTTTTTTTTATAATCTAGCCAACCAATGAGTTGCGTTACGATTCGCATCATCTTTGAAGAAGTACGGTCCAATGATGCTACCAGCCCATAAACCGCACCAAACTATGACTTTTTCTGGATACATTGATAGCTCTTACAATGCTTCTGTCGGATCTTCACTCCAAAATAGACAATTCTGCTTATTTACGTACCCATTGAGCCAAAAATGAAGCTTCGTCGTAAAATGGAAGAAGCATGCGATGAACTTTTTCAACATTTCGCGCATTTTGATTCATTCATTAAAATTCATTAAATTGCAAGAGTTGTTCGTTTGTAAGACAATTCATGGTTAAATTATAGACCAAACTGAAGATGCTTGAGGGTGAAACGAAACGCGAAACGTGCTATGTAGGTTTGAGTCGGAGAACTCCGATCTGATCAAAAATTGGTGAGATTGAGAATTTCGGCACCTGGTTCTTTGTCAAAAAAAGACTGTCGGTAGTGCGAAAGGCCATAAAGATATACACTCTGACTAGTAAACCTAGACTAGACCAAGTACAGTTAGACCAGAATCCTTAATGCCTTCAATCAAGACGAAGGCGTCGCCTCTCTCTTCCCTTAAGAGCTCTCTTCACTTCGATAGTCGATTAGACACCGAGTGACTGAAACTATTGTAAGATTTACTTTGCAAAAGATATTGTAAATTTTTTTTGAAAAAAAAAAATAATTAAAAACTGCGTCTAAACATTTTTATACCCTCCACCATAGGAAGGGGGTATACTAATTTCGTCATTCTCTTTGTAACTCCTCGAAATATAGCCATGTCCTTCCGTCTGCCTGTCGAAAGCACGCTAACTTTAGAAGGACTAATGCTAGCCACTTGAAATTTTGAGCAAACACTTCTTATTAGTGTAGGTCGGTTCGGATTTGAAATGGGCTATATCGGTTCATGTTTTGATATAGCTGCCATATAAACCGATCTTGGATCTTGACTTCTTGAGCCACTAGAGGGCACAATTCTTATCCGATTTGACTTACATTTTGTATGAGGTGGTTTATTATCAGTTCCAAGAACTGTCTTGAGTATGGTTGAAATCCATCCATAACCAGATATAGCTGTCATATAAACCTATCTGGGGTCTTGAATTCTTGAGCGTCTAGAGGGCGCAATTCTCATCCGATTTGGCTGAAATTTTGCACGACGGGGTAGGTTATGCCTTCCAACAACTGTGCTTAGTATGATTTAAATGGGTCCATAATATGATATGGCCGCCATATAAACCCATCTTGAATCTTAACTTCTTGAGCCACTAGAGTGCGCAATTCTAATCCGATTTGGCTGAAATGGCGCATGACGTATGACTTCTAACAACTGTGCCAAATATGGTTCAAATCGATCCATAACCTGACATAGCTGCCATATAAACCGATCTGGGATCTTGACTTCTTGAGTCTCCAGAGGCGTAATTATTATCGTATTTGGCGGAAATTGTGTACAACGGCTTCTCCCATGACCTTCAACATGCATGTCAAATATGGTCTGAATCGGTCTATAGCCTGATACAGCTCCCATATAAACCGATCTCCTGATTTCACTTCTTGAGCTCCTAAAGGGCGCAATTCTTACTCATATTGTGTGAAATTTTACACAATGACTTTTACTATGGTCTTCAACATTCATTTCAGTTATGGTCCGAATCGGACCAATTATACCAATTCTTTTCTTTTATCCTTTGTTTGCCTAAAAAGAGATATGGGGAAAAGAACTCGACAAATGCGATCTATGGTGGAGGGTATATAAAATTCGGCCCGGCAGAACTTAGCACGCTTTTACCTGTTTTTATTAATAATTCCACTTTCTTTAAAAATTATAAATTATGTTATATATTAATCTTTCTTCTTCTTCTTTTCTTCCAGTTTACATTGATGGCACTGAATGGACAGGCGTTAAATTCTTCCAATTATCATCGCAATGGCAAACACATGTTAAAAACTTTCCAATTGCTCTAATTGGTTGTACACCCATGTCATGTTCGGAATTATCCTAGTCATTTTCTTAAGTAAATATCATAGATTTATAAAACATACAAACATCTATACATCGTGAGGAAAAACAAAACTAAATTTAAAATGCTAAACAAAAACACAGAAGAATACCACAAACCCCATATTAAAAATACCATATAAAAACTAAAGTTGATAAAACTAAACAAAACCAAGACCGTCGTTAATATTTTATCAAATTTAAGCTAAACAAAACTACAACAACAGAAAAAAAGACGGTACAAGCAAACATTATTCACTTTTAAAAGTCGAGGGTTTAATGATTTGTTCATGATACTGATTATGATGACTTTTATATATATATATATTGGAATTGAAAAATTTTAATTTGTTTTGTATTATTTTTTTTATATATACATATAATTTTCCTTTTTATTTTTTAATTTACTTTGTAAAACAGTAGAAATTAATTGTAAAAATATTTAAAAAAAAATTATAATATAATTATAAATTGTATCATTATATATATATACCACATGATAATACAATAAAAAAAAAAAACAAAAACAAAACCCCTGGGCCTACGCCCTAAAAACTGAGCAAACAAAAAAATACAGGCATAGACTCAATAATAATGATATATATATATTATAAATGATAATAAAAACAACAAAATTAACCGTTAAAACGAAGTTGTTATTATGTATGTATAGCATATATCTATACACAATTATTTTAGTGTTCACATTGTGAAGGTAAATCTTTAATTTACGAGTATTTCAATTATAAAATGAAAAAATGTTATCGAAAAACACTATGGCAATCCACTTTGTCCAAATCCGAAAACTTTTCTGGAATTTTGAAAAATTTCGCAAAAAAATTAAAGTTATTTTTCCAAGAAACTATTTATGGCAAATGATTCCCTGTGATCTCCGGAATTACTCTATGCTTTCAGATTTTTGAAATCCTAAAATTTGGGTGAGTAATGGCATTTTCAAAGAAACATTTTAATTATTTTTTCCAAATTTTTAACGTTTTTAAAAGAAAACAAGTCAGTTTTCGCTTTAAACCGTATAATTGAGGCATGAGCTGCATTTTGGAATGCAATACGATCCATTTTTGGATTTTCGAAAATCGAAAATTTCAATGGGCTATACCCTTACTCGAAAATTTCGCAAAAAAATAAAAGTTCGATTTCTAAGAAATTGTGAATGGCAAATGATTCCTCGTGATCTCCCGAATTGCGGAATGCTTTCAAATTTTCAAAATTCCGAGAATTGAGAGAGTGAGGGATTTTCGGAGTAAAATTTTAGCAAAAAAAAAATTGTAAAATTTACGCCAGTTTTTCAACGAAAACAACTAATTTCCGCTTTAATTTTAATAATTGAGCCATAAACTGCACTTTGGAATGCAAATCCGAACAATTTTTGGATTTTCGAAAATCGAAATTTTCATTGGGCTATACCCTGCTTGAAAATTTTGCAAAAAATTAAAAGTTTAATTTCTAAGAAATTATGAATGGCAAATGATTCCTCGTGATCTCCCGAATTGCGAAATGCTTCCAGATTTTCGAAATTCAAGGTATTGACGGAGATAAAGAATTTTCGGAGTAAAATTTTAGTAAAAAAAATTGTCAAATGTATGCCTGTTTTTCAACGAAAACAAGTCAGTTTCCGCTTTAATGTGTATCATGAGGCATGAACTCAACTCCAAATGCAAATCCGAACAATTTTTGGATTTTCGAAAATCGAAAATTTCAATGGGCTATACCCTTGTTCGAAAATTTCACAAAAAATTAAAACTGAACTGTTTAATTGAGGCATGAACCGTACTTTGGAATGCAAATCCGAACAATTTTTGGATTTTCGAAAATCGAAAATTTTAATAGGCTATACCCTTGTTCGAATATTTCACAAAAAATTAAAAGTTTGATTTCTAAAAAATTGTGAATGCCCAATGATTCCTTGTGATCTCCCTAATTGCGGAACGCTATCGGATTTTCAAAATTCAAAGAATTGAAAGAGTTAAGGAATATTCGGAGTAAAATTTCAGCAAAAAAATTTGTCAAATTTTTGGCTGTTTTTTAACAAAAACAAACCATTTTGCGTTTTTAATTGTATAATTGAACCATAAACTGCACTTCGGAATGCAAATCCGAACAATTTTAGGATTTTCGAAAATCGAAATTTTCAATGGGCTATACCCTTGCTTGAAAATTTTGCAAAAAATTAAAAGTTTGATTTCTAAGAAATTGTGAATGCCAAATGATTCCTTGTGATCTCCCCAATTGCGGAAAGCTTTCAGATTTTCAAAATTCAAAGATTTGAGAGAGTTAAGGAATATTCGGAGTAAAATCTCAGCAAAAAATTTTTTCAAATTTATGGCTGTTTTTTAACAAAAACAAAACATTTTGCGTTTTTAATTTTGAACCATAAACTGCACTTCGAAATGCAAATCCGAACAATTTTTGGATTTTCGAAAATCGAAAATTTCGATAGGCCATACTTCGAGCAAGTATATTTCGTAAAAAAAATTAAAGTTTGATTTCCAAGAAATTTATAATGGCAAATGATTCCTCGTGATCTCCCGAATTGCGGATATTATCAGATTTTCAAAATTCATAGAATTGAGGGAGTTATGAGTTAGTTATTTTCGGAGTAAAATTTTACCAAAAATACTTTTCAAATGAATGCGTTTTTGAATGAAAAAAATTAGTTTCCGCTTTATTTTTAATAATTGAGCCATAAACTGCATTTCGAAAAGCTAATCCGAACAATTTTTGGATTTTCGAAAATCCAAATGGATGCTCGAAAATTTCCAAATACCAAATGATTCCTTGTGATCTCCCTGATTTCAGAATGTTTTTAGATTTTCAAAATTCCAGCAATTTTGCAAGAAAATTTTCTCCTCGAAATTTTCGAGTGACAAGATTCTACGTGAAAAGGTGTTGTTAGAATTTTCACTTTATCAAGGAAAATTTCAAATAGAAAAACAAAACAACAAAAACTCTTTAAAGAGTCTGAGCAATTGTGGTGTGCGAAATGTACTAGGGCGGACTACAAGGAGCGCGATTTCGGCCTTACTAGGGGCCTCATCGGCTTGCAATGCCACCACAAAATTACCTGCTTCCTCCTAATTCTATGTGAACAATTCGCGTGAGAAGTATTCGGGTAAATATTTTTTTGGTAAATTTCTGTTGAAATTTTTGGCCGTGAAAAATTCATGTTTTACCAGCGATGTTATGTTCGCGCAACATTTTTTGAAGCACAATTTGTTTACGCAAAATATTTTAAAACCTTTTTTTTTAATCAAGATTTAGAAAATTTAGAAAAAAATGTTGCGTACAAAAATTTCAGTTTTAGGATTCAGCATTTAATCAATTGACTGATTGGTATCCACTTTGCACAGCAAATTCCGATAACTGATTTCACAAATTTTTCTGATTGAGAACACTATTATTGTTGTGTATGGATATCCAAACCTTTGATATATCCTTATTGTATGTGAAACAATAACAACTGAGAGCAATTACAATTAGCAAATGAAATATTAACATTTAACCCATCTTTATACAGAAACTAACTAATATATGTATGTTAAATCAACCCAACCATGAAAAAGTTTTAAAAACTTCCATATATAGATTAACATAAAAATCAATAATGATGAATACAAATAAAATAAAACGTATCATTAAAGTAAGTTACTATTGACAGTTACACATAAAGGCAAAACCAACAATTATTAAATTGTGATCGTCCAATTCCGAAAGTGCATTTTATCAATTTAGTGTTTGTATTGTTGCTCAGTTTTTCCACAAAGATTTCTGTTTTGCTGTGACACATTGGACACTGATTTCAAACGATTGGTCAGCATCAATTCTAATGGTCTGTATATGTCGCATTTCAATTTGTTGAAAGCATTTAACAAAGACACATCTAAAGCAATGTCATGTCCATGTCATGCTACGTCATGTCCATGTTATGATATGTCATGTTCATGTCATGCTAAGGGAAACTTCCTTTGAATGACATACAGGGTGCTCCAGAGAAACTTATTTATTTGAAAGGCGGCAAAAACAAATGTTCCATGATCGGATTTACACCACCCCAATAATGCATGTTTTGCTTGTTGACGCAGTCGGAAATGTAAAAGTGAGCCTCGTCACTGGAAAAAAAAACTACCCCAGGTAGGTTGTCAATCGGGATTTCACATGCATTTTGACAGGCAACAAAATCTCGTTCAGTTAATTCTTGCACACAAACACATTTCGAAATGTATACCAATTGATGGATCAGGTAGCTTCTTTACAGTAATATTCCACAAATTTAAATCATCTCTTCCATCAAAATTTCTAAAAAATGCCCAAAGTAATCAAAATAAGTAACAGGCAACCATAAAAAGTAGCATAAAATTTTTTTCAGCAGACAGCCGATTTTGTAAGTTGAAATAGCAGTAAGAAATGTTTGCTAATACAGTAGCCCTATGTTGGCTGAAACAGCAGTAATGCCTGCTTTCCCATTTTCAGCAGACAAAAACTGCTGTTTTAGCAAAATTTTTTGCTGTTTTGAATAACACTTTGGGTGAGTGTACTTGGTAGACATGCAGCGAATGGTAAGCTCACACCGTATACCAGCAATCGTTGTTGTTGCTTACGACTCTCAACGACCAATATAAAATACTCCTTTAAATTTGGTGAGCTATTGTAAGAATTTTTGCTGATTAGCATAAAATGGCCGTATTAACATTTTGAGCAATACTCACGAGGGCTCACATTAACCGTAACTGAATAGAAGACACACACACACCACCTACCCTTCAAAGTTATGAGAAGTGTAATTAATTTGCGTGCTTTGTAATGGCTTGGGTAAAGAAAAAAATGGAGGTTATTCTATCACTTTTTAACAGGCGGAGATAGAAAACACGTAAGTCAATGATAAAAGCAATTCTCATTCAAAAATAAAAAAACAAGTGCAAAATACAACGGTGTATATCTCAACAAAACTTGATGTCTCATGCCTCTGCCTGCTTTGGCTTCACATGCCACTCATCTGAGTGGTGTTCATTTGCTCACAACACACGATGTCCGTCGACCAAATTGAAAAACCCATCCACTGAACGATTGCAAAAACGTTCGGGCATCTCTCACTCAATTGTATATGGGCGTGTGTGTGTATATGTGTGTGTTTGTTTTTAGGTGGCATGCGTAACAGACATTTGCTTTGGCCAAAGTGGCTTTACCAAACTTTAGGTCCCATGCTATTCTCTGACGCGTATGTGACTACAACATCTTACTTCCGCTAATGACGGCTAATAACGTTGTCGGCCAAGCAGACGTTGTTGCTAATTAGTTGCATATTTTCCAACAAGACTTTGAAGGAGTAATGCCCCAAGGCTACTGGGGAAAGATTGGAAATCGGTGTGTACAATTCTACTTTATTTCAATTATTTCCTGGTTTCAGTAGCTGGATCACGCTACTTATTGTTTAGATCGAGATTTATAAGAGTGTTCAGAAAATGGTTGAGGACCTTAGTCAAGTACTTGAATCCCGGTCTGTCTAAAACTCTAGAGTAGAGTTTTTTGGGATCCAGCGAAATAGATTGTTTGGCGTTGCTCATGACACTTGTAACTTCGTCCACAGTTAGTTATGTTGGTAGATTATCGGCTGGTGAAGCACAGATGCGATGAAAACCCCTTAATCTCGCTTGAATCCCGGTCTGTCTAAAACTCTAGAGTAGAGTTTTTTTGGGATCCAGCGAAATAGATTGTTTGCCGTTGCGCATGACACTTGTAACTTCGTCCATCGTTAGTTATGTTGGTCGATTATCGGCTGGTGAAGCACAGATGCGACGAAAACCCCTTAATATCGCTAGAACATTCTCGGAATGTTCTATAATTTAAGAGTTTACAACCTGGCGCATCTCTGTAGATTACTCAGTGAATCTTCCGCGGCTTGAAAGTAAACTGAGAGGTCACAACCTACTAATACCGGCAAAACCATGGCAGCCGGCTGTACGTACCGGGTTGACCCGATAAAGTTCCTCATCGCCAAAAGCTGCCACATCAGTGTACAACACACTGCTACAACATCAAAAACCAGCAAATGATTTCCAATGCCGTAATGACAAATGTTCGTTGACCATCCTTCTGATTTCCTGATGTATTCCCCAATTCTAGTATAAGTATTATTGGAATTATATACTACTCTCGGCTGCGAGAACCTTGTCTATACCAGGAAATTAGGTCTTAGCCGAGGTACGAGTTTTCGCCCAACTGATACAAAGCAAGCGGCTGTTGCGTTTTGAAAATCTCGGCATTTTACAGTTTTAAACTAAAAAAAAGGAGTTTTTAACGCATCTAGCATTGGAGTAGGCCCTATTACGAGTATTTAATAAATGGAATTGACGGACGTTTCATCAAAAAAAAAATAATACCATAACAATTTACAAAAAAATTATAGCAAACGAAGCAAGCAGACATCTCTTAACTCTTATTGTTGTGATTTAACTAATAATAATATATAAATAAAGAGTATACCCAACATACATATGTATACATACCATTTACATACAAATAAAATATACCAAATAATGAAATTACATATGTATGCTTATGTAATAAATAATAAAACTAAATAAATAGTTGTCTATAATAATAAATTGACTGACTTAAGCTGCGTCGGCAATGTTGGAAGTTACAACTTTCCCTACAAATTTATAACTGAATAAAAATATAAACCCCTTTTAATGCTGAAAACTATCGTTCCCCAAATTTCATAAGGAATGTATTTACACGAACATCCATACATACATACCAACATTATGAGTCTATATAAAGTTATATATATATATATATCTATATGACCGTATATGATATTTGTATACTAAATAGCAAAAAATGTGAGTTAATTGTTTGTTTAAAAAAGGCGTTAAGTAAAAAAAGAAAATAAAAAAGGACTCTGTGTGTAAATTTATATTGAAAAAACAAAAATTACAAAAATATTATAATTATTATTAAAATTATAAATTATAATTATATTTCAGCTTGCTATTATGTAGTGTGAAAGAATTTTTAATATTTAACAAAACAAAATAAAATAAACAATAATAAATATTTAAAAAAAACTTAAATAAAAAGTTGTTGTTTTAAGGCAGGATTCTGTAAAAAATTCTATGGATGTTTTATTAACTGCTTCCTTTTGTCCATGCAGTCAAACCGATTGTTTTAATCTGGTTTTATTTCCGCAAGGCCCGGCCTGACTGTTGTTGAGGTCTAATTTGAGTGTAACTTGTCACTTAGGGTGGAGGGTACGAAAGGCTTTCATACTCTCTAATGAGTATTTCCGAGAACTTATCAACAGCTTAATTGTTTATTTTCCTATACCTTCTACTCTGCAAATTACCTGCAAATTTCAGCGATTTCATTTTGCTTATTTTGTACCACACATGTAATGCATTATAAAGCGACTGACTTTAGACAGCTTTCTATATACAAACATACAACCTGAAGCCCTATCATAATTCATATCAGTTTCTGTTTTTCATTTCGTCGTTTCCATTTGAGTGGCTAACAATCTTTTGTGCATTTCTCATTGCAGATACATCTGTAAAGAAGAGTGGCCCACAGCCGAGCAAAATTGTTACTACACATGGGCACTGCTGACACTACAATTTATTGTGCCACTGTCAGTGCTTATTTTTACCTACACCCGCATCGCATTAGCCGTTTGGGGCAAGAGACCACCAGGCGAGGCAGAAAATTCCAGAGACCAACGCATGGCAAGGTCAAAACGAAAGGTAAGTCCATTGGTTTTCCCACAGCCAGCCAGTTGCGCTCAATGAAGCATGTGGAAGGGGAGGGAATTTCAAATTACAGATTAATTTGTAGCACGTAGTTTCAGTTTTAGTTTTTGTATAATATCGCCAACAAAAACATATTCCTAGATAACGAAGCTAATGCTACATCACCAACCAGCTTTAAAAAGAGAAACAAAGAAGAACTACAGAATTTCAGGTTTTACTGCAAGCACTTAAGTAAATGTGCAAAGCTTATCTCAATTAGTTATAAACTTCTTATTGGTATCTGTAAGCACATAAATTGTTTAAAAAAAAGGACTATAACTAAAACGTCCATTTTTGAAGGGAGGGATTTTAGGACTTGAGGATAGTTGTATGCACTTATATTGTACATGTGACAGAAATTACACTGATCACATCATTAGATCAATGGTGATCATGGCAGCAATTGTCCCAAACAAACTACATGGACATAAATAGTGAATCCAAATTGGCGTCTATTGGACATAAACACTGAAAATAAAAGCTTTGGCTCGGCCATATTATCAAAATACGACATTTATTGATCATGGCGGGTTTATTGATCATTGACCATCATCAATAGAATGCAAACAGGCCCTTATACACAAAATACTCATCTTTACCGCATACGAAGTTCCTTTAGAGTTTACCTAAAAAAAGTGACTTCTACATTAATAAGTGATAAGTGATGACTAACCATCAACAATAAGGGGACGTGTAACATAGCTACAGCAAAAATGGTACTTAAGGAGTATGGGGAGAGCAAAGAATTCTTGGCATAGCCTTTTCAGAGTACATAAATCCAAATTGGGAATTAATTTTAGAATTGATAAAGCGTACAAAAAGCCTGAACAATAGGGCGGGTTTATTTGTATGGATGAAAAAAAAAAAAATAAATAAAAAGCATATGACAACAAGTAAAAAGGCGTTAAGTTCGACCGGGCCGAACTCCACCACCTCCGGTATATATGTAAATCACATATCATCAAAATCCGGTGAAAATTGCATACCTTATGTCCCATACCAGTTATATCGAAATATGATCCGATCTGGACCAAATACTAATAAGTACAAGTCATTGTTCAAGTCATTGTTTTAATACCATATTCGTTTTCTAATCTCCAATACCTTTCCTTTGATACCCTTATTGTGCCCATGTGCGGCAAGGGGGAGGGTCCACCTCCACCAGATATCTAAAAATTATATAGCCTACGTTTTCTTCCAGAAAAACGTACACAATCTATGAAAGTTTTAAGAAAATCGGCTCAGCCAAGTATCATATAGTCATAATGGGTCTAATGACGTTTTTTTAGGGGTGGCGTGACCCCCTATACTTCGATCGAAATCTACTCCCAAATACCTTTCATTTGAGCCCCATATTGAAATGAACGTCCAATACGTCTGTTTGGGGAGAAGTTTTGGTGTTGGGGCGGCCCGATGGGTACTTAAACTCAAATTTTAATACCACATACGTATTCTACTCTCCAATACCTTTAATTTGATACCTATATTGTCCCGATCGGTCCATTTTTGATTTTGGGTTGTGTTTTTGGCATAAGGGAGAGGGTCCGTCCCCATTCCATTATCAATAAATTATAAAGCCTATTCCTACTTCCTGACCATATTCGCAATCTACTCCCGAATACCTTTTATTTGAGTCCCATATTGACATGATCGTCAAATAAGCCTATTTTAAGGGGTTTTGGGGCTGGGGCGGCCCTCCAGGTACTTGGACCCAACTTTTATTATGAATTTCGTACTCTACTCTTGAAAAGGTTTCATTTGAATTCCATGTTATCCCGATCGGTCCACTTTTATTTTTGGGTAGTACTTTTGGGGAAGGGTCAGCCCCCTTCCGACATCAAAAAATTATATAGCCTAAGTTTCCTTCCAGACCAACCTACACATTCTGTGAAAATTTCAAGGTAATCGGTTCAGACGTTTTTTAGTCTATACGGAACAAACAAACGAACCGACAGACAAACACAAATTGAATATTATATATTAGATATAGACACAACACACAAACAGCATAGTCTGGATAGCATAGCATGGGGCCACACCTCACCAAATGCAGATACAAACTAACGGCATTGGAATTTCGAATTTGCCCACGAACATTCCATCACCTCTTTAAGGAAAATGTTTTTACTATGCTTAAAACA
Source organism: Stomoxys calcitrans (assembly GCF_963082655.1). Lineage (NCBI taxonomy): Eukaryota > Metazoa > Arthropoda > Insecta > Diptera > Muscidae > Stomoxys > Stomoxys calcitrans. The sequence goes on along the minus strand of NC_081553.1, from coordinate 82,031,281 downwards.
TCAGAAATGTCGCCAGGATTAGGAGGGAATAACCATCGCCTAACACATTTTTCTTTTTATACCTCCAACATACCTATGCCGCCATTCAGTTTGTAACTACTTGTTGTTGTTGTAGCCACATTTTCAAGTGGAGGTGGCGATCCTCGTCAAGCTCGTAGCGGTCCAAAGGAGCGATCGCCGCGGGAACAAGGTGGCCATTGGTTATTTAAAGGCGCCAATAGTTCGCGTTGTCATATCGAGCATCATAGGCTCTCAGTATTTGCGTAAGAGCCAGTGCCGCCCGCCCTTCCATTGAGTCCCTCCGCTCGATACCGCTGATTGTTCGCGACTGCCGTTGCAGCTACTCCGTATAGAGCATTCCACTATCCGCATCCTGTGGACGCGCCCGGTAGCTCGCATCTCTAAGATTCTCGTGGCCGTAATAAGCACCACACATATCGGACCTTAATGTCCGAGCTTATGTGGTGCTCACAACAATCCCGTGCCGGGTGTAACATCTTGTCGTCCTGCAGAGTCTTTTTAATTTTGGTGGAAAGCGGCTTTGGTGGTAGGTGTTGATTTGTGCTTCTCGGAATTTTTCCAGGGTTTGGCGATGAGAAGGAGACTTATTCCTCTATAGTTGGCACATTCCGTCTTGCTTGCTTTCTTGTACACAAGGCATAGTACGATGAGGTCCCAATCATAGGGTATGCGTTCTTCAATCCAGATTGCGCAGACAAGCTGACGCCTCTGGTCTTAAAGAGTTCGACGGGTAACCCGTCGGATCCTGCTGCCTTGCCAAGTACGGATTTCGTGGCATTTTCCATGGAGTGGGCAATGGATTGCCACTGTGTCGTAATATCATCGGGACAAATCGTTCCCTAGAACGATTTTTATATCATGGGCGGGACAGTGGTCATATTCCCTTTCTAGGCGCTCGTATCCTTTGTCTGTTTGTCGAAGCATGGGCGCAAATAAGGCTGATGTTAAAGAATTTGGCCTTTATGCGGATTGTGGCTGGTTTCTCTTCCACCGGAGTAAACTTGGAGAAAAGTACCACAAATCCATAGCCAAATTCATGCTTCGTCTCAAGGCAGCTATAACATGGGGCGTTGTTGTTGTTGTAGCAGTGTGTTGTACACTGAGACGGCAGCCCTTGCCGATGCAGGACTTCATCGGGTTAATCCGGTACGTACAACCGGCCGCCTTGCCATCATCAATAGGCGTTGATGTGGAGCCTTGCCATGTAAAAATTGCAAATTTTACCCATGAACATTCCACTAAGCAACAGGGAAAAACTTTCCACATATTAATGAGTGAAGTCCGATAAGGGGTCTCCTTTTTATAGCCGAGTCCGAACGGCGTGCCGCAGTGCGACACCTCTTTGGAGAGAAGTTTTACATGGCATACTACCTCACAAATGTTGCCAGCATTAGGAGGGGAAAACCACGGCTGAATATTTCGCCAGGATTAGAACCCAGGCGTTCAGCGTCATAGGCGGACAGGCTAACCTCTGCTCAACGGTGGTCTCCGGAGCCTTGCCCTGTACTTCTCCAATACATCCGCCAGTGCATATACTAACCTCGTCTTATGCATAAATACTACTAAGTAATGTAGGTCGTTTTGGAATTGTCCACGCTTACATAAAGCTCCCGTATAAACCGATTTACAGATTGTAACTCTTGAGGCTTTCGAGAGCGCAATTCTTTTCCGATTTGCCTGATGAAACCTCCCAGCCAAAGCTTGCAAAAAGCGTGACAAATACGTTCCATGGTGGGCGGTATAGAAGATTCAGCCCCGCCCAGTTGAACACGGCTTTGTTTTTTTTTCTATTCATTTCAAGATTTGAACCCAAGCTTCTATAGGCGGAAGCGTGACGGTAGCCTCCAACTAATCGCACTCGCTGAGTTTAATATGTAATCGGGGAGAGACAATTTTTAGACTATTATTGTTGTTGTTTAGCCACATTAGCATGTGGAGGTGGCTATGATCGTGAAGCATGTGGAGGTGAGCAAGCTCGTAGGACATGATGCGCAGTGGTTATTTAAAGGCGCCAATAACTCGCCTTGTCATATCGAGCATCATGGGCACTCACTATTTAAGCAAGATCCGATGTCGCCCGAGCTCTCACTGAGACTCTCCACTCGATACCGCTGATTGTTCACGACTGCAGTTGCAGCTATTCCTTAGGTAGATAAATTTCTGTTTTTCTTCCCAAATCAGTCAGTTTTTCGATTTTTTCCTTATAACCGATTTAATGTTAGACTCATGTTTTAAAGTGAAAAACTAGAATTTTTCGAGACGTCCGAGCTCTCACTGACACTCTCCACTCGATACCGCTGATTGTTCACGACTGCAGTTGCAGCTATTCCATAGGTAGATAAATTTCTGTTTTTCTTCCCAAATCAGTCAGTTTTTCGATTTTTTCCTTATAACCGGAAGCTCGATTTGATTTTAGACTCATGTTTTCATGTGAAAAACTAGAATTTTTCGTTGATTACGATTTTGACTTACCATACCACAGGTCCTGAAAGAGATCAAGAAAAACAGATAGCGATACAATTTGAAAAATCATCCGTCAAAATTTAAATTTGGTGACAACTTTCTATGTAAGTTACATTTCCAAAAAAGACCCTCATTACATTGAAGAATTAAAACATATATAAGGTAAGAAAAAATTCCATGAAAATTATGTGAGCGTCTCACCTGGTCATTAAACAGCTTAAAAAATGACATAGAAAAAGATCTGTTATTAAAAAAAATATATATATTTATTTTTTATATAAATATGACAAACACCATTTTCCACGAACGTAAAAGACATGTAAAAATATTTCACATTAATCATGTTTGGCTATGGCAAGGTATGACATAAAAAACATAAAAATTTTGAGCAAAAAAAAATAAATTAAAGTTACACAAATGGCTTGAGACTGTATACAAAAAAACTAAAATCGTTGTAAATCGAATATGTAGGACAATTAAGACATATTCTAACTAATCGTTGTTACTTTAAACGGCAGACCTTTAACAATAATGGCACGTTCTCTTAAACCTAAATTACCACCTATGCCACCAGGTGGCAAAAGAAAATCACAATCGGGATAACCTTTTGGCTGGGCAAATTCAATTAAATTTGCATTGCTATCACTTAAGGATTGTAAAGACCAAACGGCAAGATTTTTAGCTTTACCATGACGAGCTATTACGAAGAACTATAAAAAATGAAGCTGTATTAGAAATCAAAGATATTTTTGTTGAAAGAACTCAATTGAAATTACCTCATCGTTTTCCTTAATCAAGTAGCCGATTACTAAAGCCCAGTGGGCTTTATGACCTGATTTTAAGCATGGTGAATGATTGTAGTCCGGATCATAGCTAAAGTTTTATGGGGTAAGAAAATATTTAACGAAAACCATTGGATTGGAAGTGAGAGAAGTTCAATAAAGTTAACTAAGAAATGTGGTTGACCGGCTCAAATTGCAGAATTCCATGTTAGATAAAAACCCCAAAAAATAAAAAAAAATCAATTATAACAAATTACCCGAAATAACATTTTTGAACAAGAATGAACTCATATAAGAGTATTTAAAATCATTTAATATTTATTTAGAAAACTCTCTTTCATATTATTAACCAACCCTCATGGGTGGTGATACTAAAATTACACCATCTCCTCTGACAAACAACATGGGTATTGTTCGTTTTGTAGTTTTGTAAACTTCTTCGTAGGTTTCTTCATCGATTTCAACTGTTGTGACGGTCTCTTCAGCATCACCTAGCACCATGTTTAAATGTTGATCGAAAGCCTAGAACAGAAATATTTTCGCTATAAAACTTTTATATGTTAATTAAAATTGTAAAAGTTTTATATGACGTATACTTTACATCTTAGATAGAAAAAATAAACTTAACGCCAAAAACGGTCTAAGGGGTTAACATCTCAATCCCATGACACGCATGCCAACCGGTTGCACGTACCGGACTGAGCCGATGGAGTCCTTCATCGGCAAGGGCTATCCACAACTTGGGACAGCCTATCCGACTTTGTTAGTTCCAGGCCCGTCAAATGGTGGCGGGAAGTAAGGCGGCTGTCTAGCTAGGCAGCGTTGCTGATGACTGTTATGAACACCCTTTGCGATCTCTTTAATAGATAGACACATTCTAGAATGGCTAAGCGAATAAAGCATAAAACGATGCTATGTGTTGCAGGGGGACCAAGGCCCTATGGGCGAGTTTCTTGCGGAAATGAAGGGTCCCTATGTTGGGGCTAAGTCAAAATAAGCCCGGGCTTCAAGGGTCATTGTCATTGTCCAACAATAGCAGGGAGAAGACAAAGGCTTTTATGTGTCAATCATTCTAAGCTCTCTTGTTTTAGCCCTACTTTCTTGCACTGCGATACACTTTATCTGCATGCATACTGCTCAACCCTACCTGGCATGTTGCTTATTTTGCATTTTCTCTTACGTATCGATGGTTTTGGAATATAAAGATCCAATCTGACATATCTGAAGTTGTTGTTGTTGTAGCCACATTTTCATGGGGAGGTGGCGATCCTCGTCAAGTTCCTGTAGGTGAACAAGTTCGTTCCAATCCAAAGGACTTATCGTCGCGGGAACATTTGTGGTCATTTGTTATTTAAAGGCGCCATTAACTCGCCTTGTCATAGGCACTCAGTATTTATGCAAGAGCCGGTGCCGCCCGACCTCTCACTGAGACTCTCCGATCGATACCGCTGATTGTCCGCAACTGCCGTTGCAGCTTCTACGTATGGAGCTTCCGCCCGGTAGCTCGCAGCATCTTGTGACAGCACCACACAGATTGGGCCTCAATGCTTCGGCCTGTGTGGTGCTCCCAGCTATCCCATGTGAGTTTTGTTGTATCTTTCATCTTGATTCTGTCGTGTATCCAGATCCAGCAACTCTGCGACTAAGGTGCGGTGTGTTCAAAGGTATCTGGATTTGACACGTGTAGGGAGGTCAATTTCTTCAGGTGCAAAGGAAGGTGGCTATTCTCCAAGGACCGCATTCACCCGGTAGCTATTCACCGCATCTGCTACCGTTGTCTAGACCCTCTTGTTCTACAAGTTCTCTCTTGTTGCGCTGCAAATCAAGCTGTAGGTCATGTAGATCCACCATAAAGCTTCTCGCCGTTGGATACCTATCTACAGTGCCGGAGATGGCACCCCGCCTTTGAGAACTCCGTTTCATTCTACGGTGTTTCGATTTTTTATCCCTAAATTCAACAAATGCCTGGCGACCACACAGATAATTCGCCACCCAGCGTTTCAGGCGGGAGGGACGTATTGGCGATGTCCTCAAAGAGTTTGGCGTCCTCCCTCTTCCTCGGATCTACGACTCCCTCTTCCTCGGATCTTTTCCAGATTCCAGTAGCGGGATAATTCTCCCGATTTTTCAGATGTCGGGTACTAAAAAGAGTGTTCAAAGACAGGTTGAGGACCGTTGTAAGGTACTCGACTCCAGGTTGATCTAGATTCTTAACCATCAATGTAGAGATTCCGTCGGGGCTCAACGCCTTGGATGATTTGGTGCCTCGGATGACATTCGTAACTTCGCCCACGGTAAATTGTGATGGCTGTCCATCGGCTCGGAGACCACGGAAACGGCGAATGGTTCTCCTCTTAGCCC